>NC_141047.1:47327736-47475236 GCF_041138505.1 Cibotium barometz
ATGTATGTATACATGTGCTCACACATTAAATAATATATGGAATTTTAAAAGATAGAGATAATAATGAATACAATTGATATCTCCCAAGTTGCAAGAGCATAAGGCTCTCATAACAAGCTGGGTAGGAGAACAAAATAAGAGTGTTACATGTCTATCTATTTTCTTTTGTGTGTGTGTTTATGTGCACATGCGGGTATGCATGCACACACATAGGTGAATGTATGTATACGTGTGATGACACGTAAAATAATATATGGTTCCTATTAAATTTTAAAGGATTATAACAATCAATTACAGTTAGGTAGAATATTGCCGGGTAGGTAGTACATTGCCACTATCACGGGGAGGCAACAAAAATTTGTTATACGTCAAACTTCATATTGGTATTGAACACAAATTGGATGTTGTGTTATTCATGTCAAAGCAGTCTCAAAGTACAAAGATTGATTTTGTTTACCTATCAGTGTGTAAGGTGCGTTGGAGGTATACCAAATCCACATATTATAGCATATGTATATTTGGACTAGGTAAGCGATATAAACATGTCCGTAGAGACATGGTTGGCCGTAGAGACATAGATATGTATTACCAAGCAACCAAAGCGATTGTAGGAGTAAACATGTGGATAGGTATGTATCTACTCATGGGCTGGGATTGGTACTCTCATTGGTGCACATTACTCTTGATTTTCTAGTAGTGCATAGACACTATACATCATATAGATGCTGTCTATATTGAAATCATCTTCATTTCTAGATGTGTAAAGAATTTTTGGAGAGAGGAAAGTGTAGCTTCCTTAAAGATGATTCTCAAACTTTCTATATTTATCTCTATCCTGCAGGCAGGCCATATAGTTTGTAGAGGTGTCTGATAAAGAGCCTAGCGAGCTCATATGTTTTCACATCTTTCTAGTTGGAAGAAACTTTGTTAACCTATTTACTCTTCCCTTAAAGAAGAGCTTTCTTCTGTAAAAATGGTTTTAAAAATTGTAAACAAGTGTCTGTGTGTAGGCCATATGGTCATCTATACCTGTAACTTCCCTAAGTAATACGACAAGGAAAGAAAGACACACAACACATGTTTTCCTTAAGTACTACGACCAAGGAATTATCTAACACTCATGTTTCATCTAGAACGCCAAACCATAGCTGCCACTTGCAACTATGAAGGATGTCAATAAAACACAAATTGCTAATAAGGCATCGAATAACATCTTGCCTTTAGTATATGCTAGAAGTCCTCAAATCCTAAAAAACTTCATAATTAATGTGCTCCAACATCAAGGAATTCTTTTGCATGTCCTATGACATCAAAGTTAATTCAACAAATTAGCGCAACTATTACAAGTCTTTAGTAAATTTTTCTATAATGTGGTTAAGTTCAATTAACCACGTCACGGGTAGCCACCGTCATAGACCGCCACCATATGCAAGAGGGGCAAGAACTCTAGTCACCACCCAACCATAGAGGAATGCCGATAAGTATCCACATTGCCAGGCTTATATAGTGGCGTGCCTACCCACACTAGCTTGGCCACCTACGGTCCTCCGACCTAGGTGCACCTCACCCTTGAACCCCGGTCACTCTCACCACATGCGCTCCGCCATGTGGACTCCATGTTCAGTCGAGCTTCGCTGCCCACTACTACGGGAGCAACTCACACATGCTGTACAGGCTACGTGACATTACCCCCCCTTCCCTCTTCTAAAGAGTTTTCGTCCGCGAAAACAAACTAGGGATAGTTGTTAGTAAGCATATATAGTGTTCTTACTTGAGTCCTTTTTTGACCTATCCTTCCACTTAACAATTGCATATCAGTACACAATACACCTCGTGTTTTGGTCTTTGAACCTAAGAATTCTCCTTGGTTCATGTGGAAGTGTGATAAATCCAAGGACTCAACTATAACTTTAAGACAAACTACGCTGTCTTGATGATACATTGTTTTTAGACTAACATGAAAAACTAGGTATACTCGAGAGCTCTCCGGTAGCACAAGTTTGTAGACTATGCTACCAACCATTTGTAGACTACGCTTGCTAAATATTTGTAGACTACGCTACCATACTATGCTACCAACTTGTTGACTCCTCCTTGCATAGCTCTACGACCATAGGAGATCTAGAAGAGTCCATAAAATAAAATAAACGGCACAAATCTCGTCATGAACAACAAAAGATAGATTCCAAAGGTTAGATGTAAGATTCCTCCTCAGCAGCCTGAATAACAAATAAGCCTCTACTTCAATCCCTTGTAATCATTCTATGTTTCTGAATACAAGAAAATATTATTTTTCCTTGTTTGGCCTAGTGAGATAAAAATCTCTAGAGAGTGGTAAATCAATATTGGGATATTTTTGGATAAATAAACTCTACAAATATCAAAAAAAAATTTCCTGAAACAAAAAATCAAAATAGATTTTCCAAGGTGCAATTGGAATTAATTAAAAATCATTTAAAAGACCTTATCCTAGGGTCAAGATTTTTTTGAAAATTTTGGATTAAGGTTCCTATGGACCAATAAGATTAATCCAAGTGTTGAGATAAGATAAATCCAAAGAATAAAAGAAAATACCAAAAAATGAGTAAATGCCCACATAAGATGAAGAGTTGACTAAGTACTAGATTTATTAGTTAAAAACTATGAACTATTAAAATAAAAAAATGAGATATTTTGGAGTAATCATTCATTTTTGACACATTGGTAAGGAGAAGGGGGCCCTTCAAGGAGGCACCTATTTCACATGTGTGGATGAGTTTTAAACTAAAAAATAATAGGATATTTTTATCTCTCCTCTTTCCTAGATCAAACCAAATAAAAAAGGGAGCCAAACTGGTCCAAAACTTGTCCAAATTCAGCCAAACTGAAGCTGGAAAATTCTAGAACTCAGTTGGACTCAGTTAGTGGCCTCCCTCACCTATAAATAGACCCTCATTCTTTTTAATTCTCATCTATGAACTAAACTATGCCAGTATTACTCTAAGATAAGCTTATTTTCTAAAAACCCTTTACAAATTGAAGAGATTGGAGCTTCTCTCTCTCTTCAATCTTCCTTGGAGACTTCATCAACATACCAAACCAATTGATTGGTTGGGGGCCTCTACTTTGATCAAAGAATCAAATAATCTAGAAGGTAAAATGTGGTTTATGGTCTTTTTTCTCTAATCTCCAAATGTTTCTCTCTTCTCAACCCCTCTCAAGCTTGAGAAGCATTCAATTGAATGGATTTTGAATACAATTGAAATTCTTTAATGAAATTGTAATGATAAAACACATAAATTTCCATTTATGCTCTTAAATTATAATGTTTTTAAGCATTTCTCTCTCTCCCCCAAAGCATGGTCATTCCTATGACCTATTCTATATTCAGATGAAGCTTCTCATGAAGCAATTCTCTAATCTAAAAGTAATTTCTATGCTTGTCAAATTAGAGGCCAAATAAGTGGCTTTTTAATGCTTTTATGCTATTTAATTTATGGAAAAAAATCAAGAATCAAGTCCATAATTGGGTATTGATCCAATTAATGGTCATTCTAATCATAAGTATATTACTAAACTTTATGCTTTCAAATTATTGAGATTCAGTAATAGCAGCGGAGCCATGGCAAAATTTCTGAAAAATTAACACATAAATCATTTTCATTCAATATATGAAAAGAGGACTTCCTACCATATTCTAGGATTAATCATCCTAGATTAATTGAATGATTCTCATTATAATCATGGAAAATTTGATTTTTATGTTTATGCATAAATAGTTAATTAGAAAAAAGATAAATTTCTAGTAATCCATTTTTATGTTAAAAGAGTAATCCCCATGACAATGGAAATCTATGTATTCCAATGAAATAAGAGAAAAATTATGATGCTAAAATAATGTATATTTTATTTAAAAATTAAAGAAGGATTTTAGTTAAATTTATCTTTTTGCATAGATAAGTTTAAATGATGAAAGAGGAATTCCCACCATATTGGAATTCAAATATTTAAACGAGAAAAGTGTAATTCCTAGTGCAAAGGAATTAATGAAAATTTTTATTTAACTTTTAAGAGAAAATTTAGTTAAATTTATCTTTTTGCATAGATAAGTTTAAATGATGAAAGAGGAATTCCCACCATATTGGAATTCAAATATTTAAATGAGGAAAGTGTAATTCCTAGTGCAAAGAAATTAATGGAGATTTTCATTTAAATTTTAAGAAAAAATTTAGTTAAATTTATCTTTTTGCATAGATAAGTTTAAATGATGAAAGAGGAATTCCCACCATATTGGAATTCAAATATTTAAATGAGGAAAGTGTAATTCCTAGTACAAAGGAATTAATGGAGATTTTTATTTAAATTTTAAGAGAAAATTTGATTAAATTTATCTTTTTGCATAGATAAGTTTAAATGGTGAAAGAGGAATTCCCACCATATTTGGAATTCAATCATTTGAATGAGAAAAGCAGGATTTCTAGCTTAATGGAATTAAGGGATATTTTTATGTAATTTTTAAGAAGAATTTTAAATAGATTTAATTTATGGTAAAAGAGGAATTCCCATGATAATTGGATTGCACTCATTAAAATGAGAAAAAGAGGGATTTTAAGTCCTCAAAAAAATAGGTATTGGTATTTAGTTAAAAGAAGAAATTTTATGATATTTAAGAAAATGGATTTGAATTAAATTTTAGTGTCAAAAGACGAATTTCCACCATAATTCTACCTAATGAATTAAGGTCAAGAAATTAGGTGGCATAAAGAATATCCTTGGATACTTTAATTGGTAAAATCACTAAATGGATATTTACCCAAAACTAGATGTTTATCTGAAGGGAATCCTTATAGAACTAAACCGAGTGAATTTGGTTAGACTACGAGAAGGACAGACAGTAAACCTACTTGTCCATCTCTCGATCTGAATCAAGTAAAATCTTCGTGTAGTTTCTAATCACAAAGAATAGACTACTGGAACTAAACTAGTTTTTCCTGACTGAACTCACCAAGAATCTAGTTGGACAATCAGACTGAATGATGGGTAGATTACCCTGATGAGAGATCAAGGATCCTGATTATGAAACTGGGAATTATGGAAAAAGGGTTTTTGGAACCAATCTCAAACTGGAATCTTGCTTGCATTGGAACCTCAGTTTTTTTATTATTTAAAGGACTGTTTTACGGAGGAAGCATTTGGCTTATGTTTTTCTAAGAGGAGGTTCGTTGAAACAGCCGACGGGGAGTCGTCAAGGGACATCGCTCGCGGCAAATCCTGCCGAGGTCTTGACCAGCCTCGGTACGGTTAAAATGGTGTGCTTCCGATACAATGGGTGAGGACTGACGAAGCGGTCCCTGAGTGAAGTGCTAGGACACCTAAGGAGGATCCTAGAGGGTTCTGACCAAGTGATGCACGGGCTCGCAGTTGCTAGGACACCCATGCGTACGTCGAGGAAGATTTTGGATGGACAAAAAGGAAAGATTTTTGGGAACCAAATTTTGATACTAGATCTTGTTGTTGGTTGGCCAGCTGGTCTTCAACGGAGAGTCCAGCGAATACTATTGTAATACAATGGACTCGGAATTTTGGAAAATGATGATCAGAAATATTATGATTTCTATTGAAGGATTGTTTTAAAGCCAGTCGATATGTTATAAATGGTAATTTCATATTGGATGTATGCCTACCTTAATTTTTGCATGAATCGCTGGCTAGGGGGCCTAGGAACTCTTTTCCTCAGTACCCGAGCAAAAACACAACCAAATCTTTATAAAGGAATCCCACCAATACAGTGGTCGGGTGGTTGGCTAAAACCCATGGGCCGGATGGGACTGGAGGATCGGAGGATTCCTGAGAAACAACTAGATACAATTAGTTACATTAATTAGTTTAAATCATGAGAAGACCTTGTTCTTTGGGAAGGGATCAACTGTGCCTCATAAATGAGGAAAAAAGCGGTGATTCCATGGACCAAGTGCAAGTCTCTTCTTGATCTGGACTATGTGACTTCAGGTTTGGTCAGATCAGTTTAAGACTTTGATTCATTAGAGTAATTCCCCCATTAGAAGATTTTTCCCATGGCGGAATCGCCCATGCCTTCCAGGCGAGGGGAGTCTTCCGGGCCCAAGACCGCCCGGGCTAGCCTCTCGTCCCGGACATCCACGGCGGGTGATGCCCCGAGTGTGGATCCCCCCCTCGCGCGGGAGGCCGACGCCGCTTCCTCCGCTGCTAGCAGGTGCACCGCGGAGGGGGCAGGGACCTCACATCAGAGGTACTCCTCTTCACTAGATTATTCATCTATGCAGAGAAGAATATGCTCTAAAACCTCATTGGGTTTCTAGTTTGACCACCATCAATCTACAGATGGTTGATTTCACTCTTACTTAGAGTGATATTTAAGCTTTGTAGATTTTCCTTAAAGATGAATATTAAACTTTCTATCTCTACCCCACTATATCTGCGCACGGGCGGCGGGCCATTTAGTTTGTAGAGGTGTTTGATAAAGAGACTAGTGAGCTTATATGTTTTCACATCTTTCTAATTGGAAGAAACTTTGTCAACCTATTTAATCTTCCCTCAAAAAGAGTTTTCATCCGTAAAAACGGTTCAAAAAATTGTAAACGAGTGTCTGTGTGTAGACCATATGGTCATCTACGCATGTAACTTCCCTAAGTACTATGAAAAGGAAAGAAAGACACACAAGACATATTTTCCTTAAGTACTACGTACGACCAAGGAATTATGCAACACTCGTGTTTCATCTAGAACACTAAACCATAGTTGCCACTTGCAACTATGAAGGATGTCATCATGGCTTTAGTATATGCCAGAAGTTCTCAAATCCTTAAAAAAATTCATAATGAATATGCTCCAACATTCAAGGAATTCCTTTGCATGTCCTACGACATCAAAGATGTTTTTCTCTTGTGGTTAGAAACCACATGGACTTTAATTCAACAAATTTGTGCAACTGTTACAAGTCTTTAGCAAATTGTTCTATAATGTGGTAAAGTTCAATTGACCACATAGTATAAGTAAAGCTACACTTTCCTCTCTCCAAAAGTTCTTGCATTATTTCCAAGAACAATTTACACATCTTGCAATGAAGATGATTTCCACATAGACAACATCTATGTGATGTATAGTGTCTACGCACTACTAGAAAATCAAGAGTAATGTGCACCAATGAGAGTACCACTCCCAGCCCACAAATAGATACATGCCTATCCCCACATGTTTACTCTTGCAATCAATTTGGTTTCTTGGAAATACATATCTATGTCTCTACGGCCAACCACTACGGGAGTGTTTATAGGCTATCTATGGTCACATCCAAAAGCTAATAGCACCATCAAGACACACCTCCACAAGTGTGGTTTCATTGTGCACCTCTACTATGTGAAACAATATTGTAAACCATTTCAATTATGTGAAATGATTTACTATAAAGCAATAAATGAGAAATTGAAGAAATGATTTACTATAAGCAATAAACGAGAAATTGTTTATCGCTTACCCAATCTGTATATACATATGCTATGATATGTGGACTAGGTATGCCTCCAACACACCTTACACTGATAGATAAACAAAAAAAATCTCTATACTTTGAGACTTCTTTGACATGAATAACACAACATCTAATTTTTGTTCAATACTAATATGAAGTCTGGCGTATAATAAATCTTTTTTGCCTCCCCCCATGACAGTGGCAATGCACTACCTACTCGTGTAGGTGGCAATATACTACCTAACTATAATCAATGACAACAAAAAATAACCGCTCTTATACACACTTGTTAACCCATTTCTAGGACTACTTACATCAAAGAGTCAAGATGGACACACCAAAAGGTCATACATTCAAGATATGAAGCAGCAGTGTCCAAATATACAACTTGGACAGGTGCCCATAATGGTCCTATGGAATCCTTATGGCAATTCCTGCTTCAAGAGCATGTGGTAGTAAGTTAGGATGAAGTCCCAAGTGATGTATTTCATAGATATATTATGAGAGTCCCAAGTGATGTATTTCATAGATATATTATGAGAGTGGTCATTGTAATAGAATTACACCTCTTATGAGCCTAAAGTGCCGGTCGGCCATAGTTTAAAGGATATATTATGTGAACACTTATGGCCATGTATATATTATGTGAACACTTATGGCCATAGTTTAAAGGATATATTATGTGAACACTTATGGCCATGTATATAAGTGAATATCTCTCATAATACAATGATCTCTCCCATTGTACAATAGAGTCTTGCTCTTGCTAGTCCTCTTGCTAATATCTCTCTAATCCATGCTAGTTAGTGTGTGTGTGTGAAGTGAGGTGAGAGGAGGGACGGGTACACGTAGTGCAACGCCCGATGTGTGACAACACTCATGGGAGGCGTGGTGGAATTGCTTCTCAAGGTGTTGTAGAGCTTAGAGACCTCAAGGGTTATGAGCTTGGACATTGGAAAGATCCTCACGGACAATTGTGGTTCACCAGGTAATCAGTTCGATCAACAAACTAAACAGCTGGGCATGACCATTTCTAGAATCACCAAGCTTCAGCAAGGTCACCCAGGCCCATGCAACGGCCAACAGCCCACCAAGAGCTGACCATCCTTGAAGGACTACATCAAGAGACAAAGAGCAGGGCCCAAACTGCGGAGGAAGCTCTCGCTCGCACAACCGAGGATTTTGCAAGGCACCGCAACTTGACAAAGGCTACCCTCCATCACCTACGCCAACAGCTCGGTGAGGCAGAGGCCTGGGCTGCCTAGCCGTCGCCCTAGTCAGCTCCTCGAATTGTAGTATTGAACCATCTGCCCTCAACCTCCTCTAGCACGATATTTAAATTGATGAGTCCCTCTCTAGCCAACAATTCATCTATGCTCTCTCCAAAATCCCCCTCGATACCCTAAGCCTCATTCCCCATTTTTTCTTCCAGGGGCTGATAACTTTCCAACATCCTCATGATTTCTTTGAACTCCCCTTCCACCCCCTGTAAGCCACCCTAACCACATGGACCATGTTACTTCGTTATGGTTTCTCTACCTTAGCCCCATCTGACCTCATCGAGTTATCCTTACCAGATGGTGCTTCCCTGACCCTTATCTCCCCCTCTTGTCAAGCCAGGCATTGCAATACCTACATATCACTGGCTGGCACCTCATCCATGACTCCTACCTCTCCCTCCTCAATGATCCTATACCTTCCGTACTCCACACCCAGCCTCCTCATCCTCTACCAACGTTGCTTTACCCAGATTGTCATGGAGGCCACTCGAATTTGCCAGTTCGACGACACACACATCGCATTTCCATGGGATTTTAGCAAAGTCGAGGCAGCCCTTGCAGTCACCTTCTTCTTCTATGCCCATTGTCCTCAGCCTGCCCCGTTGACCTGCCCCCGACGACAACGATGATGGCACAGATGGGTAGGGTAGCTTGCCCCCTCTGAACCTGCAAGGCTCTTCACCACCGCTCCCTCCTCCACCGTCAGGACCCTCATCCATCACCTCACACACAACCACTACCCCCACCACCCCCCTCAAGCACCACCACACTTCCACTTCTTGGTGCTTCAACTTCTTCCTCCCCCCTTCACTTTCCCACTCCACTATCGTCAAGAACCTCATCGACATCACCTCACACACAACCACCGCCCCCACCACCCCCCTCAAGCACCACCACACTTGCACTTCTTGGTGCTTCAACTTCTTCTTCCCCCCTTCACTTTCCCACTGCACCCACACCCCCCTCGCTATCTTCACTATCCCTTCACATAGGTCTGCACTCAACATTCAGGGATATTCCCTCCACCTCTGCTAGACCCTCACCATTCCTCAACACAAGCCTCACCACCCAACCTCCGGCATCGACAGCCCCTCCACCACTCGAAGAAGGGGAGATCCCGCCACTGCCACCATCTGAGCGTGAGGAAGTCGACCTCCGCCAACCCTTGAACTAGCGCGATCCCTTGGACCGCATGAAGTTCGATTAGGCAATCGCCATCCTGCTCGGTCGACATCTCCATGATCACCCCATCACCCGCATCACCAATCGCCTGGATCTCCATGTTCTCTGCCCGACCTGGACGCCAAGCACACGACATGGAGGCATGAGCACCCACCCCAAACCCGCAGGCTACCACTGGCCCCCTGCTCGGCCCATCACCGTCGATCCCTTGGGTGAGCAGCCGGCCTGGGTGATAGTGAAAATTGTTGAGTCGGGATTAGCGTGGTTTGGCTCAAAATCAGTCTTCTACTGCTGCTACTACTGAGACTCGATCAATTCAGTAGCCCAACTTTTCCATATTGCTCTCATGCAATGGGTGATACATAAATTGAAGTGAATGTAGCCATTATGATTCCCTACGCGCACAGAATTCGGACACATGCTGCCTCAAGATATGTATTTCATTTGGCTGATATACAGCCCCTGTTGCTTTCGCATTACATGAGTATGATAATCGGGTTAAAGCCATGCGTTCAATATTCAGCCTTCCACTAAACACATGATGGCTACTAACAAATCAATAGATTTGAACATCAGAAATTGGCCCTTATGATTTCTCGTGATGTATAGCATGCATTTGATGATTCAGACATTGGGCTTTTGCATTACTATTTGGGTATCCTGTTTATACCAATTGAGGGGGCATCTTGTTGTCTCAGAAAAGCTTTTAATGTTGTCCTGTATCAGCAAACTATCAGATGCCTTATTGTCTATGGACTACCCATCTTGCTATTCAGTATATGCAGTGCACTACCCATCTTACTATTCAATATGTAGTGTCATAGTTGAGCAAATTTTAGCATTTCCCCAGCACCGGCGGGCATTGGCAAGCAATGAATGTATGCGTCTTCTTTATTCTTGTTTGCCTACACTAACAATGTGATTGGGCATGATATTATGATGCTAAGGTGTCAAACAGTGGTAATTGTTTTTGATAGTAGCCACTTCAGGTTGTGAAGCTGAGTACAGAGCAACATTCACAGCTATTGTAGAGTGTGTATGGCTTCGTAGTCTATTGGCAGCTCTTGGTATTCGACAACCGTCTTCTACCACCATTTTCACTAACAGTCAAAGCGCATATGTAATCGTGCAGAATCTAGTTTTTCATGCGCGGACACAGCACATTGTGGTGCATTATCATTATGTTAGGGAGAGGCTCCATGCAGGAGAGATTGCCTTCACTTAGGTGCCTGCACATGCCAATGTGGCAGATGGGTTTACCCAGTCTATGCTACACCCTACACACGTTCACACCATTCACTTCAGGGGGTTTGTTAGCCTTGGAAGCTCTAGTGTGAACAGCCCTACACACGGGCACTTTTTACCCTCTACTAGTAGGGTTTTTTTTCCTGTGTGAACACACTCTTGTGTGTTAGCCACATCAACCCTAGGGCTAGGGCTACTAGTACACACACACACACACACACACACACACACACACACACACAGTATAAGGGCACTGTATATAAAAGCAATCCAATAGCAAACAAAGACTGCACTTGCACATCTTCAGAAACATTCTCCAATCAAATGCTTCCTTCATTGCACAAAGATAGGTATAAATGTAGTCTCTTACATTTGCAAACTACCATTTACATTTAAATTCTTCAACATGCCATTTGCAAAACCTCCTTGTAGAAAAAATTGGTTGTGAAGAGTTCATTTGAACCTGTTGTGCCACTATCATAATCCACAATATGTTTTACACACACTTTCACTGCATTGGATGATCTAACACGTGACATAGCGAGGTACAGTTGTCCATGTGTGAATACTTGCGTGGCCAGATAAAGTCCCAATACACTCAATGTTTGTCCTTGAGACTTATTTATTGACATACCAAAAGCTAACCTGACAGGAAATTGCCTCCTTCTCATGTCAAACGGCAATTGAAGCATAGTAGGCACAAATGTTATCCTAGGAATAAAGACTCTGTCTCCAATGTTTGTACCTGTAATGATTTCTGCTTCTATCACCTTTGAGTTAAATTGCTTGCATTTCAATCTGGTACCGTTACAAAGTCCCCGTCAAGGGTCCACATGCGGAGGAAAATGATGGGCGCATTAATCTTTAGAAGTAAGCAGTGAGGAGGGTAACCACCATCTAAGTTTAAACTGTTCAAGTACTCAATTGGATACAGTATTGCGTCATTCTCGCAAAAAACAATAGAATCTGCACTAAGGTATTCTCTTTCAAGACCAGGCAACGAACTCAAGGCTAGTTCATTGATCTCATCAACCTCACAAATTTCGTGGTGCAAGAATAGCACGGTCTTTGAAGAAGCATGCATAATCCTCAACTCTATGAAGATCTTTGTATACCCATTCTACCAAACTCAAAATAGAGTTGCCATGGATCAACATTTGCGATGGAATTACTACTCTACCTTCATTGTTTGGCTGACCTATAGTGCCATTTGAAAAATTCATGTTCTATACCATAGTAAGCACTCTGTCTAACAACCCGCATGTTTTGGGTGAGCTTTAAAACACTCACATATCTCCAGATATGTGACCGGCATAACGTTGCATCAACAATGTCTTCGCGCGATCCCTTTGGACAACTAGTAAGATTTGGCTAAAGTCACCACACCAAAAAGCATAACTTTTCCACCAAACACTGTATCACTTTGCATAATGTCCCTCAATGTCCTGTCCAATGCTTCATATACGTACCTATGCATTATTGGAGTCTCGTCCCAAATGATTAACCTTGCAAGCTTTAACACCTCGGCCAATGGGCTATTAGCTTTGATTCCACATGTGCTAGAAGCATTAAGTACCAATGGAATTTTGAAATGTGAGTGAGCTGCTATATGACCATTCGAGAGTAATAATGCGGCTATTCCAGACGATGCACATGCCAAGGCAACGTGTTTCTCTCCATGCAATCAAGATAGCAAGGCATTGTAAAAATAAGTTTTGCCTGATCCACCTGGTCCATCAAGAAAAAAAACACCACCCTGGTTCAAAGAAACGGCTCTAAGGATAGTATCAAATGCTCTTGATTGACAACTATTAAGACTCCTTTCCATGGAAACAGATAAATTAGCCTGCTGAGAACAGAATCAAACATCATCTCTTCCATGACAGTGACAAAACTTGATCTATCCGGAGTAGGCAACCCTTCAAAATCAATTAACCGCTTTCCATACTGGTGTAAGAGATCTTGCATGTGCAACAAAGCCTGATTCTTTGCTATAGAATGACAAACACCAAAATCTACACAACCTCTTTATGGCAATGAATGCAAAAAATCTTCCGAAAGTTCAACGGAGAATTTGTCCCAAAGCTACCCAAGGTATATAGGCTCACAAAAAACCATTATAATGACAAACAATTGACGCAACTGAAATCCTGTATTCTAAATTGCAGCTTCATAGAGACACATGCACCACTCCTCATCACTCTCTAGCATCCCTCTGGCTTCACATGCAGCTTTAAAACATGGATACAAATGTCCATTCACTATTTGCAAATCCTCAAAAGATTTGCACCCTTTGCACATTGTGAGTAGCATCCGTTAAGTAATATTGCTCACCCATACTCGGACTAACATTATACATACGTCCAATCATATTTTCCCTTTTTCTTTTAGTCCATGAGCGAAGAGCCGAATTCCACACCCACTTGCAAGGGAAATCAGCATATAGTATGCTATTTGCATCTGCATACGATTGATTGGCTTTGAACCATTCAGTGAGAGATGTTCTTTGGTTTCTCTCACAACTAATCACATCACACGTCATCCTAGTCATTGAAAAGCACATTATTGTGCATTGGAAGATGAACATGTAACCTTTGTATATCGGGCTTTTCATCGTGCAAATCATATTGATATATGTGCCAACATGCCTCTGAAGAAGCAGAAACGTACCGTGCATCCATATATTGACTAACCTCATCAATAACCCCATTTCTGTCTTGCAACTCTATAGTAGCTCTATCATGTCCTTTATATACATACTTATACAAATATTTTACAGTTATAATGGTAGAGCATACTTCTATGTTAATATGGGCTTTGTACCTCAAAGAGAGAAAAAGGTTATATGGAACAACCCATCGACTATCCACCCTATAATCCTTTACCTGGATGAAACTACCATCATCTCGTCGCATGTGAGTTGGATACCCATTGTCATCAATGCTAGTACTGTCGCAAAAATTTCATGGATACCGATGTTTGCAACTCCCACTAGCCACGTAAGAAGAGTGTATATTCAGTTCACCACATGGTCCATGGACATTGCAATGATAATTATGCTATGCAACTCTGGAAACATCACCTTGTGTCAGGAAGTTCAGCACACACCAACATATCACAGTGAGGGATATCGATCGGTTTACATCCACTTTCCAAAATCAATAATATATGTGCATGTGGCAAGCCTCTTTTTTGGAATTCAATAACAGAAACAAATCCGAATACCGTTCCAAATATTGATTTTTTAACCAATAAGTGCATCATGTCCTTATGCTTCTTATAAAAGACCCGTGCAGTCAAGTCGGGTCGATCTTGGGCAACCTGACTTGGCAATAAAGCATTGGTTATTTCATCCCACTTAGGATTGCAAGTAAAGGTGATAAATAGGTCAGGTTTACCCATCTTTCTAACAATAGCCATTGAATCTTGGTACAATTGATGCATATATCTAGGCCCCCTAGTATATGTAGATGGAAGCACCACCCTGTGTCCAGTAATGCCTGCAGAGACTCTATTAACTCTACCACTTAAATTAACCATATCTGCAAGACCCTGGTATACTTCTACACGCAATGCTTTCTGGTTATTGCGTATCCAGTTCTTCCATGCTACTAAATGCATCAACAATGTACTGTTGCAAAAGACGACCACCGCGTAGAAGGCATGCATTTGTATCTTCCCTAATCTGTAGTCTATAAGCATAATATTATCGTTGAGTTACGGTCTTTGTATCCTCATTTGAGCCTTTTCTATTGAGTGGAAGTCCAACATGCTAACCATCCTCTCCCTGAGGAAATAGAAGAACATATAATAGAGGCATATATGAGCGATGCAAGTTAGATATTTTTTTTATAGCACCTGTGTGTGACATTATTTGAATGTCTCTATGCCCTACATGAAAATCATCTCCTTGACCCAGCATGATAGCTGCAACCTCACTTCCTATAAAAACCAAGTATTGCCATGAGGTTGATCAAGCTTCAGTGATGACCATTCTCAAATCTGCATGTAGACTTGACAGCAACATTTCTCTCATTGAACGAAGTGCACGAGCGTATGGATTATGTACATATATCATTGTTTGCAACCTTTCAACAATGTTGTCATTTAAAGAGGGCATCCCATGAAGTCTATTCTCTAATTCATGCTCTATATCATACACATAAAGCTGAGCAAATCTAGGAGCCGCATCTCGGGCTCCATCAGGTATGACAGAACCAACACGATGATAGGTGGTACCATGGATTCGAAAATTGAATACTCCTCCTCCCCTTGTGAACTGACTATCCAAGTGAGCACCCAGTGAAACAAATGCCAAGGCATTATTATAAGAGTGTATATTCTTTCTGTATTCCTTACTTGCATTATCATGACCAAGCAACAACTCGACCAATGTAGGAGGTGGATTTTCCAATGGTAATAAAGAGACCTTCCCACTTCCACAACAGTGTTTGCCCACATATTCTCCAAGCTTTCTTGTCACCTCACACTTCCAAATCATTACACCACAAAAATGACACTTGCAAGAAAGGGCTCCTAATGAGTGAAGAGTACAATCTCCAGAATATAACACCATAGTAGCTGGGTGCTGGACATTCCGAGGCAAAGAAAACACCCACCTTATAGAGTGACATTCAGATTTAATATCTTTCACATCACCAACAACAAATGTTATAGAATGTAAATTATCATCCATAGGTAGCTCATTTAAATCAAATGAGAAAGGGCCCCGCGCCAAATCTCTATGTGTCTGAGCATTGTGAGGTTCATTCACAGGTTCCTGAAGAACCGTAGCATTGAGAATAGTTTTGTTTCTTGAATTCAAGTGGATTTCGCCATGGGGTTCACTATGCTCCTCATTTTCAACCCTTCCAAATGTTTCGATTCTAGCTCTGGCAAAGTAATCTGTAAAATTAGCACCATTTTGTTTTCGAATGCAAGTCCTTGTCTGTGATCATTTACGGGTGGCGAGTCATGCGTGTTGCATCCAAAATTCAAAGTCGACGAACTTGGTTTGAGCTCAAGTATGTACAGCTCCTAGCCATCTTTAATCTCCTTTAAAACACAAAATTACGAATACTATTTTTCTTAACTTCAAATAACATAATACTTGAGATAGACAAAGAGAGAGACAATGACATAGATATACATACATACATACATACATACATACATATATATATATATATATATATATATATATATATATATATAGAGAGAGAGAGAGAGAGAGAGAGAGAGAGAGATAAAGGAAGGCAGCGTTAAAACATGTTAAGAGATAGAAAAGAGAAGTATTAAATTTGAAAAATAGAAATTTCATATATATCGCCAAAATGAAGAGCCAAAATTTCTAAAAGTCAGAACCCAATTTGACCCTTGATAAAAAAACATCATCCCTCTCACAAAATCTCTAAGCAACTACCCTGGCTTCTAAAACATGGCACATCTTTTTCATAATTGCATTGAGTCGATTAATAGATATCTTTAGACTCAATACCTCCATGCCTAATGCATGCTCTCGATCTTTTAGAGAGTCTACATGTTCTTTACATTGCCCATTACATCCACATAGACATTCCCCAATTTTAGATTGCATGTTCTCCATGAAAGCAATCATGCCTAGTTGGTTTGCCTCCATGCGACCACTATTGTCATGGACCCGATGGAGATGATGAGTCAACTCATCTCTCAGCGTATCTCCCCTTTGGCTGCCACTTCCACGAATCTCATCCTCCCAAAGGGCATCTAAGTACTCCTTGCAAGAAACTGAAGTTTTCTCAGTGTGGTTGCATGTATCTGCAATAGTTTGAAGACGTTTAGAGCTTGTTTGTTCAGATGGAGACCTTGACCAAGCAAGGTGCTTTGTAGCTCGAACATTCATCAACTCATATGGCGTAGACAAAGCTACTTCTTCATTGCAAGAATCATCCACAGCTACTACATCTTTGGAGAGGTTATTATCATTTTGAAGTTCCATTTGTTGAAATCCAAAACTAAAATCTTAAAGATGTACAATTATCTCTATGTATCTTTGCCAACATAAAACAAACCCTAGTATCGTATATGTATATCAACAAACAGAAAGAAGTACACAGCGATACATAAATTTCTCTATGAAAGTTTTTTTTTTCTTTTTTAAGTATGTTAATGTACACAATTCTCTCTCCACCTCTCTCTCTCTCTCTCTCTCTCTCTCTCTATGCATCTCTTTTCAACACAAAAATTGAGAGAGACACTGATAGCATCAAAAGAACTAACCTCAAGTTGAAGACAAAATTATACTCGAAAGCACCAACTTTGATTCAATCACCCTTGTGCTTGCGTCTACACATAGATATACAAAGATACATAAAATAACAAATTTATGATCTCTCTATTTTTTTCACCCTCCTAACTATATTTCACACCAAATAAAAGTAAAGCGAATAATAAGCATTGGTTTAAAGAGAGACAGAGACAGACAAACAATCAAACATACAGAAGAGAGAGAGAGAGAGAGAGAGAGAGAGAGAGAGAGAGAGAGAGAGGACTCATCCATCAATAATCTTAAATCTTATTACATTATCTTTACCAACTTTTTCAATGGAATGCATTTCAATATTTCCCTAAAAATGAAGCACTTTTCCTCGGAGCTCCTACATCTACTACCCACAATGTAAAAGCCATCTAATAATCCCAATGCCTCTTTGATTAAAAGAAGCTTAAGATTGTCATCTAGCCTGTGAGGATCTAAGACTATATAAATGTATCGAGGATTAATATCATCCCACCCATCAAACCCAAGAATTTTCCATTTTGGGCTACAATGATATCCAAAAAAGCCCAATTGTGGCATCTCCTCAAAGAAGATCGTATCCAACAATTTGTTATTGTCATAGGTCAACTTCAAGATATTTAATGACATTTCTTTGCATGAAACATAATCAATCTATATATTAATAACAATCATAGAGATGATAAGAAACAATAAAAATATTTATACAATCTACCACCAATGGTTACTAAATAATAACACAACTATGTTTATTTTCGAAGAAGCTTATGCTTTGGGACACATTTGATAACCTCATCAAATACTTGTTTTGCTTGATCTTTATCACCATGGACATTATAGTCTATTTCATAGCAATCAATCAAGCCCAAGTTTTCTTGAATAATCATGAGCGCAATATTTTCATCTAATTTATCTGAATCTAATCGTATAGTAATTTGGAAAACATCGTTCCAATTAACAGCAGAAACCGGCCATGACTTGGAACATGGAAATAACGACGCTCAAACTCGGCAACCAAATTCACCCTTTCCTCAAAGCAAAGAGTGCTTCTCATGTGCTCAAAAACAATGCTAATCACCTCTTCCATCTGTCAATCATACATACAATTATATAAGTAAGTAGAAGCATGAATACTATATACATTGAGGTGTGTCAAATATACTAATGCGAATACATTATGTGTGTAAATGGATGTTTGGACCTATGCATTTGGGTGCTTAACATTTGTGTGTGTACATGTGTGTTCTACTCACACACACACACAACAACAACAACAAAACAACCACACACACACACACACACACACACACACACACAAATACATAAATATATATATGATTATTTTTATATATATATAAGATATAAATATATCTATATATACACATGTGTGTGTATGTACACATCTGCACATCATGTTTGGGTGTGTGTTTGTGTGTTTATGTGTGAGTACACTCTCTCTCTCTCTCTCACACACACACACACATAGTTAATGCATGAAAAATAATAGCTCATTTAAGATTATTAAAACATTTTTGCACTATGTGTGTCGGTGTGTGTGTGTAGGTGTAGGTGTGTGAGTGTGTGTGTGTGTGTAGGTGAGGGTGTTTGTGCCATGTGTGTGTAGGTGAGTGTGTGCACGTGTGTGACAAATTCTACTCTCTCTCTCTCTCTCTCATTTCATTTTTCATTAAAAACAACACATGGGTATATGTAAATAAATACTCTCTCTCTCTCTCTCTCTCTCTCTCTCTCTCATGCACATGTACACACAAACATTTGTGTGTGTACATGTGTGTTTTACTCACACACACACAACAACAACATAACAACAACAACCACATGCTCACACACAAACACACACACACACACACACACACACACACACACACAAATACATAAATATATATATGATTATTTATATATATAAGATATAAATATATCTATATATACACATGTGTGTGTATGTACACATCTACACGTCATGTTTGGGTGTGTGTTTGTGTGTGAGTACATGCACTCACTCACCTACACACACACACACGCACACACACACACATGGTGCAAAAATGTTTTAATAATCTTAAATGAGCTATTATTTTTCATCATTAACTATGTGTGTGTGTGTGTGTGCATAGGTGTATGTGTGTGTGTGTAGGTGAGTGTGTGCACATGTGTGTGACAAATTCTACTCTCTCTCTCTCTCTCTCATTTTTCATTAAAAACAACACATGGGTATATGTAAATAAATACTCTCTCTCTCTCTCTCTCTCTCTCTCTCTCTCTCTCTCACGCACACACACACAAACACACACATAGTTAATGCATGCCAAATAAAATAGCATATTTAATATTATTAAAACATTTAAAAAGTCTCTCTCACGTGAAAAAATACACACAAACTCTCTCTCTCTCTCTCTCTCTCTCTCTCTCTCTCTCTCTCTCTCTCTCTCTCTCTCTCACCAAACACACACACTATTTCAAAAAGCCTCAAAAAACCTTTGCGCATAGATGTAGGTGTGTGTGCGTAGGTGTGTGTGCGTAGGTGTGTGTGTGTGTGTAGGTGAGTGTGTGCACGTGTGTGTGTGACAAATTCTACTATCTCTCTCTCATTTCATATTTCATTAAAAACAACACATGGGTATATGTAAATAAATACACACACCCACTCTCTCTCTCTCTCTCTCACACACACACACACACACACACACACACACACACACACACAAATATAACACACACTATATGTAAAAAAAACCCACACACCCCCACAAAATACACTCTATTCACTAACTCAAAAACCCTCAAACACACACACTTTTAAAATTTAAAAAGACATTTTCACAAACTTTTAAAATTTACAAATACATATTCACAAACTTTTAAAATTTAAAAATACATATTTCACAAACTTTTAAATTTAAAAATACATATTCACAAACTTTTAAAATTTAAAAATACATATAACACACACACTCACTATTCACAAACTTAAAAAATTTTAAAAGTAATAGCCCTTATAGGTATTTTTAAATTTAAAAATACATATAACACACAACATTTAAAAATACATATTTATGTATTTTTAAAATTTAAAAATACATATTCACAAACTTTTAAAAATTAAAAATATATATTCACAAACTTTTAAAATTTAAAAACACATATAACACACACACACACTATTCACAAACTTTTAAAATTTTAAAAAACATATTTATGTATTTTTAAATTTTAAAAATGCATATTCACAAACTTTTAAAATTTTAAAAATACCACACACACACACACTATTCACAAACTTTTAATTAAAAGAATTAAAATTTAAAAATTCATATTCTCTCTCTATCTCTCGACCAACGTGCCCGCATGCAAGCGTGAGCTTCTGCCTTTCCCACACACACCCACACCCCCCACATACACACACGGCCCACGTTGGGCTTACCATGGAGGGGAGGCGGCAAACAGACGACACCGAGGAGGGGAGGCGCCAAACACCAATCTCTCTCTCTCTCTCTCTCTCTCTCTCTCTCTCTCTCTCTCTCTCTGCCAACGCGGCTGCATGCAGAGGAGGGGAGCTGACAAACAGACGTCACCGAGGAGGGGAGCCGGCAAACAGACATCACCGAGGACGAGAGGCGCCAAACAACTAATCTCTCTCTCTCTCTCTCTCTCTCTCTCTCCCACACACACACACACACACACACACACACACACACCCCACACACAGACAGACCTTATTTATGTTAACCATTTTCATTTTTTGCAGAAAACTCAGAGCTTACCGTGGAAGGGAGGCGCACTGCAGACGACACGTGCAGTCAACACCGCGAGGAGGGGAGGCGCACGTCCACACTTCCAACAACCTGCACAGTCGGGAGTTGTTCACAGAGCACGTCCACGCTTCCAAAAGCCTGCATGCCAACAAAAAAGCATGACTGGAGAGCACGTCCCCGCGAGAGAGAGAGAGAGAGAGAGAGAGAGAGAGAGAGAGAGAGAGAGAGAGAGAGAGAGAGAGAGATGCTCACCACCAGGGAAAGCTTGCGTGCGAATAGGAGGGGAGCTTGTGCACAGAGCACGTCCACGCTTCCAACAACCTGCACAGTCGGGAGTTGTGCACATAGCACGTCCACGCTTCCAAAAGCCTGCATGCCAACAAAAGAAGCCTGACTGGAGAGCACGTCCCCGTGAGAGATATATGTATATATATATATATATATGCTCACCACCAGGGAAAACTTGCGTGCAAATAGGAGGGGAGCTTGTGCACGTTGATTGGAGAGCACGTCCACGCTTCCAATAGCCTGCACAACCACCAAAAAAAGGATGACTGGAGACTCGAGAGCACGTCCTGGACGTGAGAAAAAAACATGACATGTGGAGGGCAAGGCAAGCTGCGTGAGAAATAGTAGAGAAGATCTCTCCTTCTCTTGCTCTCCTTTGCTTGCCACATGGTAGGTTACAAGTAATATATTTATAGATGTAAGGCCCAGTAAAAATAATTTCCCAAACCCTGCCTCACCCTTATGAACATTCTTTGGCCTCGTTTAGAAAATCATGCGTGAAAAAGAGAAGGAATTAGTGTATTTTACACCTCTTGAAATTTGGAAACAATTATCTTCAAATTCTGTGCGCACTGCGCAAGATGTTTAAAATACCATCAAATTATTTATAATGAATATAAGAAACACCTCACCACACTCCGCGAATTATATAACTATTACAACTAGGTGGTGGAGCCCATGGGCTCAGTGCAGATGGAGTTGAGCATCATGTGAACCAGCATGATCTCCACGAAGTAGTGATGGGGTTTGTCGAACCATGGCCAGCGGCGGATCCCGGGCGGTCGCCCGTAATGGCCCCCATCGCTGCAGCTGAAATCATAGTGGAAGGGGAATGTCGCGTCGAAGACGTCGATTACATGCATTCCTTTGAGGCGCTTGCGGAACCCTTCCAGAAAAATGGCGTTGAAGACCTCCATTTTGTGGGGGTTGGATTTGTTCCAGCGCGCGGGGCCTGCGGGCGCCACTGTGGTTCGCAAAAGGAAGCGGAGGCGCCCCCCCGCAACGGCTGTCAGCGGTCGGAAGAGGTCCGCCCAAAAGTCGGCAGCCCTACTTACGGCGGCCGCGAAGTCGGCGACTGTCTTAAAGTGCAAGCCGTCGTGCAGGCCTGAGTTGAAGACGAAGGTGTCTGGGTGGCCCGCACTGCCGTTAAAGAAGAGACGGAGGCTGTCTCGGTAGGCTGGCTCCAGCAACGAGTCTAGGCCCAGCCAGTCTCCGCTGGTTTTGTGGTGGCCATTGAAAATATACGACACCCGCAACGCTTGGTCTGGCCGTCGTGGGTTCACAAAAAGCGACTGCTCCACCACGCGATTCATTTCCCACGTCGAGATGTTGGCCCAACTGGGTGGCGGATACTCCAGCCCGAAGATCAGAAGATTGCGTAAAAAGTCCAGCATGTTGCTGTCCCCCCACATAAAGAGCCATCGACCGGACAAACACTGCCACGCCTCCTCCGTCGTGAAGATGTGAAACGAGCACCGCCTGTCGGAGTAAACCCACCCGTTGCTCTCCAGTGCCGCCACTTCGCCGTCGCACCACGGCGATTCGCAACCAGCATTCTCTTCCGACAAGCACTGCCACCGTCCGTCGTCCCGATTGGCAGTGCAGCTGGCGTTGAAATTGCCGCGCGTCCACCTCCCGCCACCACCGCCGGCGGTCATCATCTCCGCCCTCGTGCATCGCTTCATTTTCGACGACACTGCCGTCGTCGCCTGGCGTGATTCTGGGACCTCCGCCAAAAACTCCACCGTCGCCGCCACTTCGCCATCCCTCCGCCACTCCAACGTGTTGTGGTCAAGCCCATGCATGTTGCCGAACAGCAGCCTTGCCGTGAAGTTGTACCGTCCAGCCTTCCGACCGTCCACCATGACCGTCACTTCATAACTGCCGTCCTCCAGGTCCGTCATATCGGGCCGGCCCTTCCAGTGATCACCTTCCAGATCCACCTCATAGTAATCACCACCTGCGCACCTCGCCTTTCCGTCCTCCGCGACGGACACAAGCTTGAACCGGAACATTTCATCAGTCGCGATCCGCACAGGCCTGTCGTTCGGAAGACCCACCATCACCGTCCGTCTGGTTGTGACATTATGGCAGAGAGTGCTCCCATTCCTCCTAATCTGCTCCAGAATGCGCTCCGTGTCATGGGTTCTGCCCAAGAGCACCCAATCAGAGGGCTCCACCGCAGCTGCAATCTGCTCCGATGCTCCATCACGACCAATCAGCTTAGAGCAATTGCCAATCTGAAGTCTAGAAAGGTTCAAATAGGGCACTGCACAGAACAGAGACATGCTGCACACCAGCAATGCCGAAAGCCGATAGAAGCCCACTAGCGATCTTATTCGCTTGGAAGGCTTTCCCTGATCCTCCAGAAACGTTGGTTTCTTGATCAATGGTTCCTCAGCAACGCTCACTTTGTACTGAATATTACCGGCACTACCCATGGGTTATTCCTGATCAAATGCAATCAAAAGCAATCTGTAGCGCTTGCATATTAGCTAAGGAGATAATCAAGCAGATCAAATTGTACTTGAAATGACGAAGAACCTACTCTATGAAGACTATGACTAAGGGGCAATCATGAAGCTAAGCTGGATACGAGGGACACTGCGAGCAGGCACCGGCTAGGGAAGCTGCTGCATATTTAGCAGACAGCTCCTCAGAGCACGCAGGTCGTCATGTGATCAACGAGAGAGCTTAGGAAGAACTCCGGTTCACTGCCTTGTCACCTTGGCCCTCAAATCAAGACCGTGGCCACTGAAACCCCAGGCTTTGCTGTGGTAATCAATTATTCACCCCAAAAATCAACGTGGAAAAAGAGCTTGCCTAGCATTGTGTAACGAGAAAGTGAAAAATTTGAACAGCATCTACAAAAGATCATATACAGACAAAACACCAGTTTGCAACTTTGCTGTGATAGTGCTGTTTATTAGTTGTTGTGTAGGTACCGCACAATGAAATAACACATATATATATATATACAACTAATATATATATTCATCATTTGCCGTCACGATCTTCAACTTTGAGCTTTGAACTTTTTGAAGTTTCAAATCTCGAGAAAGGGTACTTCCTTCAGCTTGAAGTTTGATCCATCTTCTCCAAATCGAAATTATATTTTAGAATAACTCAAGATTTATTTTAGTAGGAGAGAAAACGACGGTTTTTTTTTTAGCGAGGGAGAATTTCCCAAGTCCTTCAAGTTAAATCCACAAGGAAATTTTTTTGAGGCAATACATACATAATTTATTTCGACGTTTCACACAATAGGAAACTCGAAAGGAAAAGAAAGGCATATAATCAATCGACTTTATATTATTTATACCATATAGCACAGGCTGTTAACATGTAGTTTTGAAATTCCAATTGGCTTTGGAATGAGATGAGGCACGCCTTCCCTAAACAATGATCCACATGTATCACACGCACTTCTACATGTGTACAAACATACAGACATGGTGAGTTCAAGGCTGCCCTCTTTACACGCTACCCAAGACTAGTGTCGCACCCGTCTCCGACGGTCACGAAGCATTTTACATTTTCAAGGAAGTATTTTCTATGTAGTTAAAGGAAAAAGTAATGTGTAAAATTACCCTTCCTTTCCTTTTAGAAGCTAGGCACATCGAGTTACACACAAACACGCATAAAGATGTATGTATGTATGTTCGTATGTATGTACATGTACGTATGTGTACACATATGGGGGTGTGTTTGTGTGTGGGTGTGTGAGTACATGCATGCGCTCTTATCAAGTGTAGATAAGGGGAAGGAAGTTAAAAAATAATTTAAAACCCACCTACAAAAATAAACTCTCTCTCTCTCTCTCACACACACACACACACACACAATTTTAAATACACTCTCTCTCTCTCTCTCTCTCTCTCTCACACACACACACACACACACACACACACACACACACACACACACAAACATAGAGATATGGTACCATTTTATGCTTTAGAGTTCAAGGCTACCCTCTTTACACGCTACCCAAATTTGTAGCTCCCCAGACCCCCAAGTCTTATGTAGATGCCATCCCAAGCTAAAGGCCATCCAAAAGAAAAAGATGGCTGGCATCTAGCCACTAGAGCCTAGGATAGCCAATTGGACAAGCCAAAATTGAGCAAATTGAGTTGAGATGAGGGGTGGGGATGTGTAATGGGCCTTGGCCTTAACCAATTAACATTGGAAAAAACTAAAGCCTCTATCGCCATGCTCATTTATTGTTCTCACATTATAAGTACAAAAGAAATGCGGATGCCACAACAAGTGAATAGTTCACTACGCTTGCACCATACCATAGGTCCAGTTCTCTCTCTCTCTCTCTCTCTCTCTCTCTCTCTCTCTCTCTCTCTCTCTCTCTAAAAATAAGTCACCAAGGCCTATTGATGGCATGCAAAAAGTAGAGGTCTCACCTGTAAGATGAAAGTTGTCTAGTTAAGGGAAGATGATTTAATTTCCCCGCCCTTGCTAGCTCCCCTCTACCCCTCCCCTAGGCCTTTGACCATCACCATGCTCCTTGTTAAATGTTTGCCATACAAATATTTGTAGCTTCAGCCTAACGTGGTAGTAATGTCCCATCGAGGTTGAGCCCATTTGTTATGAACTCAAATTACTATGGAGCAAAGATTCTCACCACTAGAAATGGTGTTGACTCAGCTTTAAGTGATGTCCTCCGCTTTCATCTAAACCATGCCATAATTTTCCCAATGCCTTATTGAAAACGACTTCTCCATATGCTTTTGTAACATGTATCATTTTACTTTGTAACTATAAAAATCTCTTATGTTAACAAATTATAAAGTTATGCCATAATGCACATAAGAACTTTAAATTCATTAAACATGACCAATGGAGATTATGGTGTTGCCTTGTGTTTCACCTCACTTTAAGAGCTAATACCATTGCCCCTAACTTGTCTTGTACCTCTCCTAAAGTAGCTAAGTGTTATGAGATAATGTGTCCCATAAGCACTCTATGTCAAACCCAAAATTGGCACTTTTGAGGGTTGAGAAAGATTTAGTAGTATAACCTACATCTCTCTAGAACCTTTCATAAGTAGAGAATGATGTGATTTTCATTAGAATCCATTTAGAGTTGACACAATGGTCATCTGTGAGAAAACTTTTAGAGATACTCCTTATATATGTTGTGCACAACATCGCTGAAAAGTCATGGGTCATTGAGATAAGCCAAAATGAATAACCTTCCTTGTATGCATATGTGGCCCTTTTTATTACAAATGTTGTCTTGCATTGGGTCTATCTCCACTTGATTAGAGCCCAAAAATGCATCCATGAAGTTTTAGGACTTCCTTTCCTACAACTCCCTAAGCACATGTTCTGTGAATAATAAGGGGGGATAGTGGTCCTTTATAATACCTTCTTAAGACTATGCCACCTTTGATCTTCCCTTTTTTCTTGAGCATTATCACGAGATAGGGAATACCCATTATGTATATTCTATCTCATAAATGGGGGGAATAGTACACCGAGTGCATGACCTCCTGTATTGGTACAAGCCGCACACTTACACACGATGGGCGACACCGCCGTCTACCTTGATCGCGGTGGCGAGCTGTGCCGTGCTGCGACCCCACCCCCCGCCGGGGAGCAGTGCGGTGACCCCCCCCCCTTACAGTGGCCACGTTGACCTTCTTAAGGCTATGTAACCTTTGATCTTCCATTTTTTCTTGGGCACTATCACAATGGCAAATACCCAATCTATATATGTTCTATCCCATAAATGAATCTGGCATCAACTAGGGTATCGATTATTCTGTCCAATTCCTCCCTCACCATTCGAGAGTACTTGAGATTCATGGGTGAATAGTGATAGGATCTACACCTAAAATGCTTAGCTCCTTCCATGATATGAATTGTATGCTTGACCACTTTGGGCAGCACACCTTTTATATGAGAAAACTTCTACGCTAATCTATCCTTAAAACTATATAAAAGTAGATTAATGATATTGATGAGTTCTTATTCTTTGCTTTGTTCTTTGTTTGGAGGAAAATCCTTTTAGGCTTTGGATCTTCAGTACTAGGCATACTCCTTGTGACTTCGGCCTACCAATGATAGGGGAAACCCATCATAAGATGTTCTAGGTTTCTTGTCATGGTCCTTTTGGCTTTTTCAAAGTGCACAAAAAGTTGTCTTCCACCTCATACATTTTTGAAGTGCTCGAGGAATTGTCTATGATATTATACCGTAGTAACTTGTAAAAAATGCTTAGCCTCTCTTTCTCCTTTATCCAAGGCTTTGTTTCTGACTCATCTCATAGAGCGAGGGAGTTTCTTAATTTGTGTAGAGCTCGATAGATCTCACTTCTTCCTTCATGAGAATATCCTCTCTCTCTCAGACTTCCTTCTCTATGGTGTCTTCACCAGTAGCCATGCAAGGTCTTTACACTTTGCTAGCTTTTCCTTCCCGTGTTTATACTACATGAGCTACATTATCTCATAAGTTCACATGCACTATCTCACCTTTTCCTCTCACAGTGGCTCAAGGTTGTGTTAGATCCCTCTATAATGACTATTGCTATAAATGTTGTAACGGTTTTGTTTAGACTCAAAAAATTTAATTTATGTGCATATTTATGCTCAAATTTGGTATTAGGACTCTTAGTAATGAATTTCCATTAGAAACTTAAAATTGATCGAAAAACTTTGTTTCAAGCTTGATGACGACCTTGAAAACTTCTTGAGCCTTAAAACAAATTAGGATTAAGATAAGAAAAAATAACTAAATGAAGAGTTATCCATGAAAAACAATAGCAAAAGGAGAGAAGCTAGTGTTGTGCATGCTCATACTTCATGTACTCCACTCCTTTTTGGACCACCTCAATTCTACATGGATGAGCCCTCTAATCCCTACATAACTCAGGAAGAAGAGAGAGAGAGAGAGAGAGAGAGAGAGAGAGAGAGAGAGAGAGATAGAATGTGGGGGAGACAAACACTCACCAAATCATCATCCTCCACCAATACATTGATAGACCCAAGGGATTCAACAATGCCCTTGATCTTTAAGGCAAATTCATTGATGGACATGCTTTTCTTTTCCACAGTATGCAACTCTTGCTTTAACTGCTGCAACTTCCTTGCCTTTGTGTTAGTCTAGAACATCTGAACCAAATTCTGCCATGCAACTATTGGAGTGTTTGCATCCTGTATGTGTCATATCATAGTGTCTTGTGACAATTGAAAGCCAATACATGACTTTTCTTGCACCCTCATTCCAATCCTTGAATGCATTTATATCTACAAGAGTGGCATTCGCCTCAGATAACTCGGAAGGCTCCTCATTGTCTCCTTCTACATAATCCCAAAATCCTTTACCCAGTAGGAAATTGGTCATTCTGAACTTCCAACAAGCATGGAAGTTATTCTTATCTAGCTTCTCACTAACAATCTGATTAATTCCATCAGACATGTTTTCTTGCTGCAAATAAATAACCTGCAAACGGACAACTTCTGTATACAACTCGTAATATAGCAATATCTCCTGTAATTGCTGTAGCAGCGATACTTCAACACAACCTATGTTTCACCAAATGTGACCAGAATACATGTACATACACCCAGTATATCAATAATACATGTGCAAACCCTATCTGCACTTCCAAAATGCACTGATGCACTACAATAACTAGATTTTGAGCAGAAACAATTCTCTAACATAACTTTTAAAATGTCAAAAATACCCTGTAGTGACAAAACAGGGCCCGTAACGCGCCTAAAACGTGAATCTGGTCGAAAAAACTTTGTCTAGTAGGAAAATATACCTGCCTTGTAGCTCCGCTCCCACAAAGACAGCTCCTCAATCAGAGATGTGTAGCTCCAAGAGCTACTGAGGGGGTGTTGTACCAAGAAAGGGAAAGAGATGATGGTGCTCTTACCCCGTGTAGTACTGTGCTTCCCTCCTTGCTTGTTCTTGCCTCCTTAGCTCTCACACGAACTAGGCTCTGATACTATAAAGAGTTCATATGGGGGAGAGAGAGCTTCAAACCCTAGCAAGCAAACACACACACACAAGAGAGAGCAAGACACGAGAGAGAGCAAGACACAAGAGAGAAATGGATAGCCGAATTTTCTACTATCTTCTTCTTCTATACTCAACCAACATAACATAAAGATAAGAGTACACACTATATAGTTTAGTACTCAACTACTACAACATACAAGGGTCGGTCCATAATGTGAACCTGAATAAATGAGCTGGCGCTATAACTATGCCAGTCTCTAGTAATCCAAAAGGCTCCCCCTGCCTCTAAGCTGGCCTCTTCCACCTATGTATGATTGTTGCTGTGAATCATTGGACTGTTGTTGTCCAAAATTCTGATTTCCTTGTCGGCCACCACCTTGGCCTCGACCACGGCCTCTACCTGAATTGGAGTAGAATTCCTGTTCCGATGTGTTCTTGGTTTGTGTGAAAAAGAATCCTCACCTAAAGCCTTTTCTTCTATGATCAACATAGATATCAAGTCCCAAAATTTGGGAATATTCTCCCTAACTGCAATGGAGGTCTTGAATGGCTTGTACTCTTTTCTAAGCCCATTCACAGACACTCACCAAATCATCATCCTCCACTGATACATTGATAGACCCAAGGGATTCAACAATGCCCTTGATCTTTAAGGCATATTCATTGATGGACATGCTTTTCTTTTCCACAGTATACAACTCTTGCTTTAACTGCAACTTCCTTGTCTTTGTGTTAGTCTGGAACATCTGAACCAGATTCTACCATGCAATTGCTGGAGTGTTTGCATCCTATATGTGTCCTATCACTAATTGAAAGCCATTACATGAATTTTCTTGTACCCTGATTCCAATCCTTGAATGCCTTTATATCTATAGGAGTGGCATTCTCCTCGGATAACTCTAGAGGCTCCTCATTATCTCCTTCTACATAATCCCAAAATCCTTTACCCATTAGGAAATTGGTCATTCTGAACTTCCAGGCATGGAAGTTATTCTTATCCAGCTTCTCACTAACAATCTAATTAATTCCGTCAGACATGTTTTCCTACAACAATCAAATAGCCTACAAAGAGACAACTTCTGTATGCAACCTGTAATACAGCAATATCTCCTATAACTGCTACATCAGCGGTACTTCAGGACAGCCTATGTTTCACCAAATGTGACCATAATACATGTACATACACCCACTATCAACAACACACGCGCAAACCCTGTATGCACTTCCAAAATGCACTGCTGCACCGCAATAACTAGATTTTGAGCAGAATCAGTTCTCTACTATAACTTTCAGAAAACTGTCGAAAATACCCTGTAATGACGAAACAGGGCCCGTACGCACCCGAAACGCGAATTGACCCGAAAAAACTTTGTCCAATAGAAAAATATCCCTACCCTGTAGCTCCTCTCCCCCGCCGCAAACACAACTCCTCAATCAAAGATGTGTAGCTCCTAGAGCTACTGAGGGGGTGTTGTACCTAAACCAAGAAGGGGAAAGAAATGATGGTGCTCTTACCCGTGTAGTACCGCTTCCTTCCTTGCTTGTTCTTGCCTCTTGCTTGCCTCCTTAGCTCTCACACAAACCAGACTCTGATACCATAAAGAGAATGTGGGGGAGAGGGAGAGGGAGAGCTTGAAACCCTAGCAAGCAAACACACACACACAAGAGAGAGCAAGACACAAGAGAGAGATGTATAGCTGAATTTTCTTCTATCTTCTTCTTCTCTACTCAACCAACATAACATAAAGATAAGAGTACACACTATATGGGTTAGTACTTAACTACTACAATGTAAGGGTCGCGGTCCATAATGTGAACCCGACTAAATGAGCTGGCACTATAACTATGCCAGTCTCTAGTAATCCAAAACGGATGTAACACAGCTTGTCATCCCACTGGCCGCATATCACCCATAATCTCACCAACCATGCCATTGGTGTAGATACAAAAGCTATCACCCAAGCGGGTCATCAATGTCTGACGTAGCACACTAGTTGAGCTTGTCATCTCAACAAGAGAGAGAGAGAGAGAGAGACAGAGAGAGAGAGAGAGAGAGAGAGAGAGAGAGAGAGAGAGAGAGAGATTTTATTAACGTCTTCCAAAAGACCCAACTTGGCCTATGAGACAAATCAGTGTACCTATGTGGGGCATCCTTTGTCATCCCAACAAAATGAAAAAGTACTGAACTAAAAAACTTAATCTACGTGTGCAATAAGTACAATGAGTGGGGGAGGGGATGGAGCTCTACTACTAGGAGAATGCAAAGCTATATGCATGGAGTATACAATCATGATATGCAACCTAGCTAGCTCCATCCTGTACTATACTGGGGGGGGTATAAAATGGTATACATCAATGAAGGGGGTGTCCACAGCTCCCTGAAGAACATGTCTTGGATTGCTTTGAAGCAAGCCAGTCGCTCTACACCCTCTTTGTGATACTGAGCTCTGATCTCTGTCATCTCTCTTTGGTATAGACATGGTGTCTACCACCGTGCCTCCAGTCCGTGTATGACCCCCATGTGGGAAGCATGTCAACCCTCCTAATCCCGACCACTGTAGCATCCCGTTATAAATAACGAGACGATGCCTGGCTCCCAACTCTAGTAAGTGGTCCCCATAATGTCCTCTGTCTGGTCCAGTGTCCTCTGATGCCTGACTAGCCCCTATCTCCTCCTCTAGATCCACAGGGTGGAGGATCTCCATGTCATCATAGTCGTACACCTCACACTGTCTGCTCTGTGTGTGGGCATTGAAGTCACCCGTAAGAAATACTTCCCCTAGTGTGGAATAATGCATAAACTCCTCTGACAGATAAGTGTATGGCGAGGCTCATGTCTCCTCCTCCTGTGGCATGTCCTCTGTAATGACATAGGAGGATCCTAATGGAGGAAAGTAACATAGGGCTATGTATATAACCCTGTCCTATGAGAGCTGTAAGCTGATCCACATGTATCTGGCCTCTGAATCTTGTGCTACCACTCTCAGTCTCCCCTGTAGCTCCCGTATGAATAGAACTGCTACTCCCCCTGACCCTCTCGAGGTACCTTGGCGTGTGGTCCTCCTGTATGCTGGCTCCCACTAGAATCCCTCTACTCGAGGAAGCCCTCTCTCTGGGCTCTGATGTCTCTGTCAGAAGTATGATGTCTCTCCTCCCCATAACATGCTCCAGTCGTCCAGGCTGCACCCATAGTGAACCATTACAGTTCCATACTGCCATGTGTATCTCTGTCAATGGCCTGGTCTGTGTCCCATAGGCCCCAAACTGCTAATCCATGGGCCGGCCACCATCAATGATGACCTGACCATCTTGATAGAAGGCCTTCTTGCCTTCTCTCCTCGTGTGTAAAACTCGTGGCATGCAAGCTCTCCTATGCTCTAGCTGCATCCTTGTGAGATCATCATCCAAGAAAATAGGAGCTCCCTCTAAGCCTCATAGTATGACCCTCTTCGTCTCTCCTGTAAACTATAAGATGAGGGCTCGCTTGCGTGTTGAGTCTTTCCCGGCTCTCCATGCTTTGGAGGGGAGAGGGTCCTCTTCCCTATAGCCTAGCTTTGGTGAAGGGGAGAGGGTCCTCTTCCCTCCTGCAGCCTAGCTTCATGCATAGAAGCTGTCCATCTTTCTCGGGAGTGGAGTTGGGTGTCTCGGCTATACTGTGACTGGAATGTTGAGGCGCGGCGAGCATGCCTCAACTTCTCCTCCTCAATGGTGGTATGAATGATTTGATTCCCTTTGAGTCTCCTCAATGGTGGTGTGAATGATTTGATGTTCTTCCCTTTGAGTCTCCTCCCTCACTTCTTTATACGGATGTTCTTCTTCACCACCTCAACCCATCCTGACTCCTTGGCTTTGAGTTTTCCCTCCATGTCCTTCGTGATCTCCTTGGAGATCTCTTCTTTGATGGCCATGAGAGTGTTGTCATTGATCTCCCCTTCTTCCTTCTTGGTGTTCTTGAAGGCTACCAGTTCCACTTTCAATGCACTCACCTCCTCCTCCTTGAGTGCTGTCTTCTCTTGTTCAAGGTCCATGACCCGTGCTTCGAGGGGGCCATAATGAGCCGGTGTAGTTTGTTCTCCACCTCATTGAAGTTGGAATCGGATGTCTTCTTGTTCTCCTTGATTAGTGCCTTCATTGTCGTCTCGAGGGCCTCGAGTTTCTCTTGGAGACTCGGGGCCATTCCTCGAGATTACTCTGCAGTCCTTCCCACAAGCAGGGAGGAGAGAGAGAGAGAGAGAGAGAGAGAGAGAGAGAGAGAGAGAGAGAGAGAGAGAGAGAGAGAGAGAGTTATGTTGCTACCTTGGGGGCCTGAGGAAGGGTGGGTGGGAAAAGGGAGGCACAAGGGCTACCGGACAGGCAGATGGGCCAGTATAGCGCCAGTAGGGCAGCGAGGCAGAGGGGCTAGTGGGCGGGGAGGCACAAGGGCTATCAGTGCTAGTGGGCGGGGAGGCACAAAGAGAGAGAGAGAGAGAGAGAGAGAGAGAGAGAGAGAGAGAGAGAGGGGGGATCGTTATAGACTAAAAATCTAGAGTTTATTAATGGAAAATGCAGTGCTTCTCTAATCAAGGTGTTATCAATGCTACCTGCTTTTTTGTGTTGTTCCTAAAGAGTGATGGCACCTATGTGCAAAACTTTTTGGTATGTGGGAATGTACTCCAACATGAGTGAAACATCTAGTGACCAAGGTGGTAGTTTACAGAACTCTTCTAGTCCTAACTGATCAACATATGGAGCTTCATTTAGATATCTAAGGAGTGAATTAACATTCAAGGCTATGGAATTAAAATGTGGAATTCAACTATATAAATTATACCATCCGTCACCATGTGTGGGGTTCGGGTAAGTTTCTCTCAAACTTGATGAAGAAGTTTGTAGTACCAAGAGAAGAGAGTTCCATGAAAGTTTCTTCACAGCCAACGAGATCGCTTTGTTGTGAGAGACGCATTTAAAGTGGTGCTAGAGTGGGTGACCATCCTACTACTGATACCTATGGTTCGACATGAGGTAGCATAAGCTTAGATGTATGAAAAAGATATACTCAAGAATGTACTTGTAAAATTCCTCCCCCCCAGCTTTTGAGGTGTACAGGTGTAAGAACCTCCCCTTCTCATATTGTAATTATTCCCCCCTCTGAAATAAAAGAAAGATTCTGTTTTATCCTGTTTTCACCTAGAGAGAGAAAATGTCTAGAGAGAGGTAGTCTAAAATTGAGATATTTTTAGATATAAAAATCCTCCTAGTGTCTAAAATGGTTTCCCCTGAAACAGAAATTCAAAAAAAACTTTTCAATGTGCAATTGGAATTAATTAGAAATGGGTATAAAGGACCTTAGCCTAAGGGTCTAGATTTTCAGAAATTTTTGGATTATGGTCCAATTAAGGTTCCTATGGGCGAATAGGATCAATCCAAGTGTGGGGAAGAGATAAATCCAATTTATAAAAGAAAAATACCCAAAAATGAGTAAATGCCCACATAAGATGAAGAGTTGACTGAGTACAAGGTTTATTAGTAAAAAACTATGAGTATTACTATAAAAAGGAGATATTTTAAGTATAATGATTCATTTTTGACACATGTGTAAGGAAAAGGGGGCTCTTCAAGGAGGTGCCTATTTCACATGTGTGGTGGAGTTTTAAACTCAAAAATATTGTGATATTTTTATCTCTACTCTCTCTTGGATCAAACTAAATCAAAAGGGAACCAAACTAGGTCCAAATCTTGTCCAAATTCAACCAAACTGAACCTGGAAAATTCTAGAAATTAGTTGGACTTGGTTAGAGGCCTCCCTCACCTATAAATAGATCCTTAGCCCTTTGTAAAAAATATGAGAACTATACTATGCCAGTATTATGTTGAAATAATGATATTTTCTATTATCCTCTAAAAACCTCTACAAAATTGAAGAGATTGGAGCTTCTCTCTCTCTTCAATCTTCCTTGGTGACTCCTACAACATACCAAACCAATTGATTGGTTGGGGGCCTCTACTGCGATCAAAGAATCAAGTAAATTAGAAGGTAAAGTGTGGATTATTGTCTTTTTCTTATTAAAACTCCAAATGCTTCTCTTCTCAACCCCTCACAAGCTTGAGAAGATTTAATTTGAATGGCTTTTGATTACTATTGAAGTTATTTTATGAATTGTAATAAAGAAACACATAAATTTCCATTTATGCTTAATTTTAATGGTTTTTAAACATTTCTCTCTCTCCCCCTCCCAAAGAAAGGTCATTCCTATGACCTATTCTCAATCCAAATGAAGCTTCTCATGAAGCATTTCACTAATCCAAAAGTAATTTCTATGCTTGTCTAATTGGAGGCCAAAATAATGGCTTTTTAATGCTTTTATGATATTTATTTCATAGAAAAATTATGAATCAATCCATAACTGGATAATGATCCAATTAGTGGTCATTCTAATCATATCAATAATATTAAACTTCATTCTTTCAATTAAATTGAGAATTATCAGTAATAGCAGCAAGCGGAGCTATGGTAAAATTTTTGTAAAATAAACACATAAAACATTTTCATTCATAATATGAAAAGAGGACTTTCTACCATATTCTAGGAATTATCATCCTAGATTAATTAAATGATTCTCATTGAAATCATGGAGAAATTGATTTTTATGTTTATGCTTAATTAATAAATTAGAAAAAAGAGGAATTCTAGTAATTTATTTTTATGTTAAAAGAGTAATCCCGATGATAATGGAAATCCATGTATTCCAAAGAGTGAAGAGAAAAAATTAGAATACTAATATAATGTATATTTTATGTAAAAATTAAAGAAAGATTTTAGTTAAATTTATCTTTTTGCATAGATAAATTTATATGATGAAAGAGGAATTCCCACCATATTGGAATTCAAATAATTAAATAAGGAAAGTGTAATTCCTAGTGTAAAGGAATTAATAAAGATTTTTATTTAATTTTCAAGAGAAAATTTGGTTAAATTTATCTTTTTGCATAGATAAGTTTAAATGATAAAAGAGGAATTCCCACTACATTTGGAATTCCATCAATTGGATGGGAAAAGATAAATTCCTATCACATTGGATTTATTGGATAATTCATTTAAATTTAAAGATGAATTTTTATATAATTTTATTTATATATGAGAAATAATTAAATGTTAAAAGAGGAATTCCTATTACATTTGGAATTCCATCATTTGGATGGGAAAAGAGAAATTCCTAGTATATTGGAATAGTAGCATGCCTTTAGTAGTGGACCTTAGTAGATTATTTCTCTAAGGTTTAGTAGCTCCTTTTTGGATGGTTCTATTTTCAGCTTTTTATATGCCTTAGTGGAGAATCTCTACATCTTGCACTCTACTCTAGGCTTTGGGTGCTCGCTTCTAGGCAAGTGATAAGCATCTTGATTAGGATTAGATCCTAATCTCCTCCATAATCCTTTTGTACTTCAGCCTATTTAAAGGCTCCTCATCTAATGAAGAAATCACTAAGCTTTTGCCCTATTCACATTGTCATTATGCTCATATGATTTGTCTTTAGCTAATCTTGCCATGTTTAAGCATAGTCTTGCTTTCTAATTCTTAATCCTTGCTCTAATCAGGTGCTCAATCCATCCTTGAGCTCCCATGTTTTCTAACATGGTATCAGAGCCAAGTTAGTCACCCTCAAGCTATGTGTAGTCCCTAATCTCATTTGCTAATCATCCCTCATTAATTAAGTCACTTTTACCTCTTTTCACCATAGCTCATCTGCACCCACAGCTGAACTTTGGCTTGCTGTGCACAAACCACTTCACCAATGATCAAGCCCTCTTAGGGGCTTCAAGCTATCTCCTAGGCGACCCTCCACGTGAAGGCACGAAGCAAAATGCAGCCCGCAGCAGGCGGAATCGTCATCGCCATCATGAAGAGAAAAATTTGATTTTTTGCAAAAATTGAGTCAACCACTACAAATTGATCTAATTCCCTTCAGCCTTGAGGGGTTTTCGGGCATGGCGAACGCGTCTGTAGCATCAGAATTGGCTGAAAATGACTGCTTATAGCTCCTCCAACACTGTGGCAACTACAGAAGGTACCTTGGTCAAAACAGAGATTAAGTAATGATTTTTTTACTTAATCAAGTGTTTAGGGTGATGATTATCATGTGGATACATTGCTATTGAAGCATGTTGAAGCTTTTTTGAAAATATTTAGTGAAAGGCATCCATTCTTTCACTCCAAGGTGGCCCAGTTTTTTGGTTTTCCAAAATAGTGAACTCAATCACTAATGAGTGATTAGTGGATATTAATCACTATTTTTTGTAAGCTCAACATGCCCTCTTCATGTGAGTCCAACAATGCAAAGTATGTCAAATATATTAAAGCCGTGAAGAAAGCCAAAGTCAAATCCATCAACAAAGTTCATGCCAAAAATAAACCCACTTCTCGGATTCCATCATCCTATCTTGAAGTATTACATTTATATGGGGAAGGCAACTTTGATTTCCCATGCATGTAATTTGTTTGAGTGAGTCATTTTTCAGTATGTCAGAACACAAGGATAAAGGGCTTACTAAGTTTGATGGCACTAATTTCTTTACTTGGTCAGTCAAGGCAAAATTCCTTCTCATAAAGAAGGGACTTTGGAATGTTGTCAATGGTAAGAACAAATGTCCAAATGGCAAAGACAAAGAAGATGAGAAAGCAGAATGGATAACTAAAGACAAAAAGGCACTTGCCCTTCTAGTGCTGAGTATGGATGATAATTTTATTCATCATATTAGTGCATGCAACACCTCCAAAATAGCATGGGATACATTGGAGGAGTTATTTGGAGCCAAAGGGAAAGGCACCTTAATGAACCTCATGATAGAATTTTTTGGGATAATGATGCAAGCTAATGAAAGTTTCTCAACTCACCTCAATAAGGCTAAAAGCCTTCTCTCTCAGCTTGCCGGTGAAGGAGAAGTTCTAAAAGATGAAATAGTCATTGCTGTTTTGCTTAAAAGTTTACCTTCCACTTACAGCACTTTGATCACCACTTTAAAGAATGTACCAGATCTAACCTTAAAAAAGGTAGAATCTTCTATCCTGGAAGAAGAAAGAAAAATGGGCAAAGAAGGTCACTTCCAAGTTGACAATGCAATGGTAGTAAGCAAATCAAAAGTATCTTGCTCCCATTGTGGAAAGTCAGGACACAAAGTTGACACATGCAGGTTGAAGATGATATGCAGTTTTTGTGGTCTTAAAGGTCATTCAGAGAATTTTTGCTTTAAAAAGAAGGATAAAGCACACTTGGTTGAGGAAAAAGAAGTTTTGGCAAAGGAAGAAGCAGCAAATTTTGCTTCTATTGACTCCGATTGGGCTTTTTGAAGTCTTTTTGATGTATGTTACCTCTGAGCACCACATGATGTAGCTCATGTAACTTTCTTAGTAGTAGTAGTGGGACTTTTGGATAGTTACCTCTGAGCACCACATGATGTAGCTCATGTAACTTTTTTAGTAGTAGTAGTGGGACTTTTGTAGGTTACCTCTGAGCACCACATGATGTAGCTCATGTAACGTTTTAGACATTTGCCTCCTGGGAGGGCAAATCTTCTTGGATAGTCCCATAGTTAGTGTTTGGAACATGGGAGGGTATTTTGGTATTCCTTCACACTTCTTGGCCATGTTGAGGTCTAGGGAGGGTATTGGAATTTATGGCCCCTCTACATGGCTTTAGTAGTGGACCTTAGTAGATTATTTCTCTAAGGTTTAGTAGCATGGCTTTAGTAGTGGACCTTAGTAGATTATTTCTCTAAGGTTTAGTAGCTCCTTTTTGGATGGTTCTATTTTCAGCTTTTTATATGCCTTAGTGGAGAATCTCTACATCTTGCACTCTACTCTAGGCTTTGGGTGCTCGCTTCTAGGCAAGTGATAAGCATCTTGATTAGGATTAGATCCTAATCTCCTCCATAATCCTTTTGTACTTCAGCCTATTTAAAGGCTCCTCATCTAATGAAGAAATCACTAAGCTTTTGCCCTATTCACATTGTCATTATGCTCATATGATTTGTCTTTAGCTAATCTTGCCATGCTTAAGCATAGTCTTGCTTCCTAGTTCTTAATCCTTGCTCTAATCATGTGCTCAATCCATCCTTGAGCTCCCATGTTTTCTAACACTTTTGCCTTGTTTTCTTTTGTCGTTGTGGGAAGGCCACATTAGCCAAGTAATGTGCAATATCCTCACTACATTTTGGAACTAAGTCAAGTTAGAATAATAGAGCATTTAAAAGATCGTTTTATCAATTCTGACTAGAGGTTCTCCATTAGGAATTCGTGTGACAAGTGATCTACATATACATGAGTAGATCCTTTCCTAATGGTGATTGAAAAATCAAATTCCAAGAGGATAACTAACCACCAAGTGATGTGCCCAGCTACACAAGGCTTGTTTATAATGTAGAGAAATGCTTGATGATCCAAGAAAAATACAAAGGGGTTAGCCAATAAGTAGTGATGATGCTTCTTGATTGCATATACCATGGCTAATCCTTCTTGTTCCATGATGATATAGTTTCACTTAGCATCATTAAGTAATCAACGAGCAAAACACGATGGAAAATCCATGTTGTGTTCCTCATGTTTTGTTAAGACACAACCAATTACAAATGCCAACGCATCTACGTGAACGTGAAACACAATGTTCCACTATGGTGATTTTATAAGATTGGAGCACTTGTTAGGGCCTTTTTGAGTTTCTCATATAAAAAAGGAATTGAGAAGACCCTTGCAAATGAAAGCTTTGTCTATGTGGTATATTGATCAATATAGTAAGACACAAAGCATTCTACAACAAAGGATATTAACACAAATTTAACCTTCCACACTTGCATGTGATGACCATAACCACCTACGCAGCACAACAACCCTTACGATTCATATCTTTATATGCCGCTTATGCTCAACCACTCTATAAATATTGTAAATCTTCTTTGAATTAATACCTGACATGGCCCATAAATCGTTATACTCCTTTAAACTTTTGTGGTGGTGGCAACTCAAGAATTAGTTCGATCTTACTTTCATTTGTGGGTGGAGATGCCATTTTTTGAGACAATGTGCCCTACGATGATTCCATGGTTTACCCAAAACTGGCATTTGAGTGGACTGAGATGTGAAATATGGTGCCCATCATGTCATGTATGGGGCACATGTATGTGAGAGGTAGGTAGATGGAGCCTTCAGATGTCATGAAATAGGAATGGATGAAGGCTAAGGTTAGTAGAGCATGTGAATGGATGAATGTAAAAGGGAGGATGGTCAAAAAGTAGGCACAATGGAAGCACTTATAAACACATGGATGACACAAGGGTGCATGGAGCATGTGGATGAGAGCTATATAAGCATGTACTTGGATCAAGCTAAGTAAGGAGATTATGTAATTTTGAGAACTTGCTTTGAGTACTTGTCTCTTGATTAGCATCCTTATTAGTGTTTACTCTTTATTAATTATCTAATCATGGATATGGTTAATTTTGATCCTCCATAGCCTTGGCTCTAGTATGTTATGATGCATATGACAATGGTGCCATGTGAGCCCATGATTGTTATGATACATGTATGCCATATAAAGCCATGCCCGAATGATGCCTCTACATGCAATAATGATGCAATGCCATGCTATGTTGACTTGATCTAGATCAAAATTTCTTGTTGATAGCGGCTGCTTGTTAGGTTGAAGCTGGTTGGTGGTGGATGAAGATGATGTTGTAGTCTCAAACAATGAGGTCTGCTTATGGAGGACCCCTGAAAGTTTTCTGTAATTCCTTTTTTCTTTTCTTGAAGCTCCATGTCTTAGGGGTTGTTGAGATGTGGTTGTGTTTAATCTATGTAGAGTAGATAATGAGTTTGGGTTGTGTTAGTAACTTAGGATTAATGCTAAGTCTATTGATTTGCAATTTGTTGTGAAATGTGAGTTGTTTTCATTGAGTCTATGGAGGTTGAACCCTTGAGGATACCAGTCTAATGTTTCTAAGTCGGTTTTAAGTCAGCATTTGTTGTAAAAGTACACAGCCATCTAAGAGTCAACTGAGCTTTAGAATCATGAGCCGAGAGTGTAGGGACCTTGGGTTGGCTTGTCTACGTGGATGAGAAATGTTTGTGAGCCAATTCTGACAGTCGAAAGTGTGACTATTGTCAGCAGTCAAAAGGGTTTAAGGTTCTGTGGCAACAATGAGTCAGTTGTTGTCAGCTGTGTATCTATTATGATGGGGCCTTGTGTGGTTTAAGTGGTTTGAGCATATAGACGAGCTAGATGATGGAGAGGAGAGAAAGCCTAGGTCAACTAAGTCGCTTGTACAAGCTTTGAGAGGAGGGATAGATTTGAGGCAGTTGTGGGTCAGCAACAAGAAAAAGCAGAGAGTCCTTCGTCTGATATCTTGACAAGGTAAGAGTAGCCTAAGGGCCTGAGGGGGCCGGAGGACGTTGGAGGACATTTGGAGAAGGTTTTGCGTCAGATAAGGCTTCTAAGTCAGTCAATTATGTGCCAGACTATTGAGGCAAATTTCAGTGGGTTCAATGAAGGTGGTCAAAGGAGGGTCAGCAAAGGAACCAGAGAGCTTCTGGAGTTACGATTATAAGGTATGTTGACCTTGGAGGACGGTCTTAGAGTAGGGAGGATCTGTTTTGCACACTGAGGTTAGACATCAAGCCATTCAAAGGCTTTTAAGTAGATCTGTGACAAGTAGGGGTGACTATTGAGGCAAATTTCGGTGGGTTCAATGAAGGTGGTCAAAGGAGGGTCAGCAAAGGAACCAGAGAGCTTCTGGAGTTACGATTATAAGGTATGTTGACCTTGGAGGACGGTCTCAGAGTGGGGAGGATCTGTTTTGCACACTGAGGTTAGACATCAAGCCGTTCAAAGGCTTTTAAGCAGATCTGTGACAAGTAGGGGGTGAATTTTGTCAGCTGCTGTGCTGGTGGTGGTTAGCTATGGTCGGGAGAGGCTAAAAGGTATATGTTTAGAGATGCTAAAGATGAGAGCTAACCTGGGAGGATAGTTAAAGGTCACAGCTGGATCAGATTGGGAGGTTGGGAGGGTGTTTTGGGAGTGTTAAGGTGTTCGGAGTGATCAGATGGAGGGTAGTGGACAGGAGTTGACCTAATCTGTGACTTGGAGTTGCGATTTAAATGCTCCCTAGTTATGTTCCTCTTACATTCTCCTCTTGTGTGCCTGCTGGTAGTGTATAGAGGCCATCACCCAGCCACCACATATGGTTTTGTTGGTGCCCCCATTGAGGAACAAAGGCTCTAATTTAGGCAATCCATCTCAAGTTTGACTCAAGCCTTGGTGAGCATGGAGAATGTTTGGTATTTTCATGGTGATGGACATGAGAATGTCCATGCATTTGTTCAATATGTTGACAAATAGATGCAGCTTAGAGGATGATAAGAGGAAAGCACTCTTCCTTACACAAGGATTGAAGGAGTATGCTCTCTTGTGGTGGCAAGATTTACATGCTGAGATCAAATGGAGCTGGAGGTTTTTATCCAAAGCTCTCATATATAGGTTTGAAGTTAGTGCGAATCAATATGCAACATGGTTCGATGTGGAAGAGTTGATCCAAGAGGATGGGGAACCTGTCAAACGACTTTGTATTCAAATTTTGATTATGTTTCTTTTGTTTGATGAGATAGATCATGTGCATGAGATGCTTCAATTAGTAATCTTTGTTCAAAGCTTGAATGACAAGTTGCAAGACATGGTATTGGGTTGACGATGCCATACATATACGAAGGCAGTATGCCTGGTGTGAGGTGAAAAAAAGAAGAAAGAACACTGCCTCTATAGCTCTCCACCTCGCAAACTTGGAATCACACACACGAACGGGGGCACCACCAGCCCCACCGGCTGGAACACTCTCTCACGCTTCACCACCCACCCACACCATATACAAACTCAGCAATTACACCAAACCAGGATTCTAGCCTACTGCCAAGGGAATACACCCTTGCGTCTGACAACCAAGCCTGTGTCTCTCGGTCTCTACACTCTCCAAAGGGCGCCCACACTAGCTAACCCTCCTTCACTTTCTTTGTAGCCCGGCTACTCTGTGTCCAGCTGCTACCTGCCAAGTGTCGTAGGCGAGCCCCACTGTCTCCAGCCCACACATCAGCACCTCTGCAGCTAATGCACACAAAAAACCAAGGCTCTCTCTCTGGTCAGCATCCACTCTCTGCCTGCAATCGTCGCCCACACAAAACCAGCTACTCTCTTCAGAAGGCGCCCACACCAGCTAACCTTCAACTCAGCAGCTCCCACTCTCTGTGTGTCGTGACCAGTAGCTTCGCCAACCACGAGAACCTTGCAGCTTCCCAGCACCAACCAACACCAGCCCAAGCCACATCACCCAAGGCATACACCAGCCTTCGCTTTGCCTGCATCCAGCTTTCTTCAGAATCACCAGAGCCGCCCCAGCACCTCTACTGCAAGGCGGCAACTCTCTTTATTTCTGTCTGCAGCTCACCAGAGCTCCTTCACCATGACGAGACGATCACTCTCTCACAAGGCCTCCACTCTGCCTGTCCCCGCAGCATCTCCTCTGCTGTGCCTCTGCAAGGCCGTTTTTTCTACCTGGCAGCCCTGGCTCTGGCAACCTCCTTTACACTCCTGCGTCTGTTTTCACAAGCGCCCAGCCAGGCCTCTACTCGTTGCCCAGTCACCGCCAAGAGCAACCAGCTCGACCCCTTCTCTCTTCACCTGCCTGTAGGCCTCCCCGCGGTCTCAGCCAGCCAGCTACTCTCCACACACGGCTGCACCAAGCTTGTCAGCGCCTCTCTTCCATGAGGCGGCCACACCACATCACCCAGTCGTCTTTGACGCCAGCCACTCCAGCAGCTTCCACTTTACAAAACGGCCGCCTCTTCCTCTTGTATTCGGCGCACCCAGCCTTCGTCAAACTTTTGCCAACCTTCTCGATCTCGCATTGGCAGCTGCTCAGGCCTCCACGCATACTCTCCAGCTGGCCACGTTAATCCTTATTTTAATTTTGTTCTAAGGCCTGCCACCTCAACATTCCTTTTCACACCAAATTCAAAGGTAACCTTAATCCTTTCTTTCCTAATTACCCATGCCTCCACACACACTTCACACAACCTTTAATTGTCCACTCATACTTGGGGACGCGTACACAACCAAGCTGTCGCGAACAGCTGATACCATCTCCATGGAACCTCGTTCCAGACAGGCCTGCACAACAAACCCAAAACAAATCCGTCCACCCTGTACACCTGCCAATGCATTCAAAACCAAACTCTTTATTCACACCATGCATACGTATGTACACAGGCCCAAAAGATCTTTCAGAAAAACGCCTGACACCTGGCATGTTACCAAGAGCAATCTTGAAGAGGAAGAAGCATGCTAAAAGAAAATTTTTGAATGAGTAGCATGAAGAAGGGCTTTTTTTGGAGAAAAAGTAGGTGAGACTGAGGATAAAGGAGTAGGTGGGTATGGTGATCATGCAGTGTGTTGGTCCACATATCCAACAAAAGATAGTGAGTTAGTAGTCACAAATGCTTCAAACGCATGTTTGATGGTGGATTGCATGGTCTAGTGGATGAATATGAAGATGCTGAGGTTGCATACAAGGAGTTAAGTGAGTTGCAGGTTGCTACTGTGTGTGATGACATGCATGAGTGCACATGTGAATTTGATGCCAGCACACTAGATGAGGAAATTAACCGACTTGGATATGATTCTAGATGAGGCATTGCAAGACTTGGATATGATTCTAGATGAGGCATTGCAAGACTTGGTAGCATATGAAAGTAAGGGGAAGACACCGCCATGTGGTGATACTCAAGGATATGAAGTGGAAAATTCTAGCGAGACGATAATGGTGACCTTCTGGATGAAGTTTTAGACGATCTCTTCATTAAATGATTGTTTTAAAGATAGTTGTATCTGTGAAGAAAACAATTTCATATTGGGTGTGTAAGTGGTGTGACTAGCTTTAAGTTTGCATGAACATCCAGCTAGGGGACTTGGGAACTCTTTTCCCTGGTACCCAGGGCAAAACCTAACCAAATTCTTAATTGGATCCCATCACTACAGTGGTTGGGCAGTTGGCTAACCCAGGACTGATGGATCCATAAAATGAGACTCAATTTCTGTTGTAGCATGCTAGATGAAGTAAATCCCGGATATCTATGGAAAAAGGAATTAACGGCTGTGCCTCTCGATGGGGAAAAAAGCGTTGACCTCTATGATCCAAGTGCAAGTTTCTTCCTTGATCTGACCAAGTGACTTTAGGTTCGGTCAGATCAGGTTGGTCAATAAATGACCTTGACTACGTTAGAGTAAAAATATCCTGGAGGAATCGCCCGTGCTTTTCGAGCAAGAGAAGTTTTTCCGGGTTAGGTTTTGGAAGAACCGAGGGATTAGTCTCCTATCCGGATATCCGTGTGGGCGAGGCCCCGAGTAAGAGGACCTTGCATTGCGCAAGGAGTGCTACTTCCGCTGCTAGCAACCCCAAATCCATTGCGCAGGAGGGGACAGGGATCTTTCAGTACTTTGTAAATATAATTTCTCCTTTACTCTTCTTTCTTTGACATTTTTTCTTCCATTTTCAATCTACTTTCTTTGACTTTTTATTTTTTATTTTTTATTTTTTTATTTCTTTTTCTTAAATAACAATAAAGTAAAAATATTTTCCCTAAGTATAGCTGTACATTTGATTTCCTCATCTATACTTTGTACATTAGAATGTAGTTTCATGATACTAGCATGCTAGTTTCAAGTCTCATGGGTGAACTAAGATGAAACACGAAATGTAAGTAGGTTTCCATCCTTTTGCACTGATAATTTTGGTAGTGTTATCATTGATTAAATGATATTGGTGTGTCATTTGTATGCGAGTGTGTCCTTGGTTTTGTTGGGTTTTAGAAGTGAAAATTTCTTTTGCACTTCTGATGCTACCATTTGAGCATGTACCTCACTTGTCAAGATTAGTGCTAAGGAAGTTTCCCAAGATGGGTTGTAAGAGATATGCAATTCTTTGATAGCGATTCCAAAAATAGAATCATTGATGGTGGTTGGAAAGAGGATCTTCTTCTATCTTTGAAGGTTAATCTTGTGTTAATTCCTTATCTTCCTATTGGGTTGTTGGAATTCCTTCCTTAGCTTTTACTGCCATACCCATTTGGAAAGTTGTTCTTTTGGTTACTACTAGGGCAAATCTAGACAGCAACTTCATTGGCACCCAAATTTGATCTTTCCCTTGAAAGTATCCTTGTGCTTTGAGCAAGCTCGTTGGTATCTAGATTTCTCACATGGCCTTCTTGAATAAAGATCCATCAAGGTTTTGGACCATTGGTGGATCCTTTTGTTGAGAGAAACCTTCACGATTTGCTCTTTTAGGAACCCATTTAAGAGTGAACAGGTTATTGACTTCTGCTGTTTGGAAGACAATGTACAGGTTATTGCTAAGACACTTCTGTAATGGTGAGGATGCTTTAGGGAAATGGAGGGAAGGATTGATGGATGTATAGAGGATGGCAAAGATTTCTGAGTGGTGTGGAGAACTCAGAGAACTGACAAGAATGGAGAAGCAAGGGGAGGGCTCAGCAAAAAGTGTGTATAATGGTGCAGTCTTTTAACAAGGGCAGAACCTTGTTGTTGGTTGAAAGCATTGTGCTTTTTTTATCCAGGTGGCTAGATCAAGTCAGTCAAAAGGTTGGGGAGGATGGCCTTGTATCCCTTTGATCGAGGGGGATGATGTGATGCTGGATCCTACCTTTATGTATATAGAGTTGTATAGAGTAGTGTGTGGAAGAGAGGAACATGGAATACAAAAATGCAGTGAAACACATGAATGTGTTTCATGCAAGGAGGAGGGCTACATGTGAGGGGAATCCATGACCCCTCCCAAGCTTGGTGTCGAGAGGGACGCAATGTACGTAAACAGGTGTGAAGCTAATTCAATGTGGAAAGAAGGCAACATGGTCACCACATGAATAAATGTAGGTACGCTAAACTAGAATAGATATAGTATGGAAGATTGTGGAAGACGGGCAGCGCATGTTCCAAAAGAGACAAGGGCAGGGATGGGGGTTCAAGAAGGGGAATCTAGCTCATTTGAAGGCACTCTCCAAGTAAAAATGGTTTGTGCTACCACAACAGAAGAAGGAGAGCATCATCTGCAGTGAAGTGATCTACTATAGATCTATTTTTCTGTCAACAGTAACAGTTGATGTACCCACAGTTTAATACAGTTTACAGAGGAGAGGATGGTATAGTGCATGGGTTTTTGTTTGGATCAGAGTAGAGGGAGGTAGCAGAGCAGAGAATTGGCGAAGGTGTTTCCTAGGTTCTCTCAGCAGAACTTCTGGTTAGAGACTTGATCTAGATTGAAATTGCTCATTGGTAGTTGGTGCTTATTAGAGGTGGAAGCTGGTTGGTAGTAGTGGATGAAGATCATGTTGTAGAGAGTTGTCTCACTGAGGTCTACTTGTGGAAGACCCTTGAAAGTTTTCTATAATTCCTTTTTTCTTTTCTTGGAGCCCTATGTCTTAGGGTTGTCGAGACACAGGTGTGTTTGATCTATCTAGAGCAAACAATGAGTTTGGGTTGTGTTAATGAAGGATTAATGCTAAGTCTGTTTATTTACGGTTTGTTGTGAAATGTGAGTTGTTTTCATTGATTCTATGGAGGTTGAACCCTTGAGGATACCAAACTAATGTTTTAGAAAAAAATTTCTGAGTCGGTTTTGAGTCAGTATTATCTGTTGTGAAAGTACAGAGCCATATGAGAGTTAGCTGAACTTTAGAATCATGAGCTGAGAGTGTAGGGACCTCGGGTTGGCTTGTCTAAGTGGATAAGAAATGTTTGTGAGCCAAGTCTGATAGTTGAAAGTGTGACTATTGTCAGCAGTCACAAAAGGGTTTGGCAACAATGAGTTAGTTGCTGTCAGCTGTGTATTTATTATGATGGGACCTTGTGTGGTTTGAGTGTTTTGAGAATCTAGAAGAGCCAGATGATAGAGAGGAGAGAAATCCTAGGTCAGAAAAGTTAGTTGTACAAGCTTTGAGAGAAGGGATAGATCTGAGGCAATTGTGGGTCAACAACAAGCAGCATAGAGTCCTTAGTGTGATATCTTAACAAGGTAAGAGTAGCCTGAGGGCCTAAGGATGTTGAAAGACATTTAGAGAAGGTTTTTGTGTCAAATAAGGCTTCTAAGCCAGTCAGTTCTCTGTCAGACTGTTGAGGCAGATTTTGGCGGGTTCAATCATAGAAGGTGGCCGGAGGAGGGTCAGCAAAAAACAAGAGAGCTTATGGAGTTGCAATTATAAGGTTTGTTGACCTTGGAGGACGTTGTGAGAGCGGGGAGGATATGTTTTGGACTAGGGTTAGACATCAAGCCATTTGGAGGGAGAATCTAAGCAGATTTGTGACATAGCTAGGGGTGAATTTGGTCAGCTGGTGGTTAGCTAGTGGTTAGCTGTGATCGGGAGAGGCCAAAAGGTATATGTTCAGAGGTGCTAGAGATGAGAGCTACCTAGGAGGACAGTTGAAGGTCACAGTTAGATCAGATTGGGAGGTTGGGAGGGTGTTTTGGGAGTGTTTAGGTGTTCGGAGAGTGATCAGATGGAGGGTAGTGGATAGGAGTTGAGCTAATCGGTGCATTCGAGCCGGGATCTGAATGTTGCCTAGTTCTATTTCTCTTACATTCTCCTCTTGTGTGAATATTGGTAGCGTATAGAGGCCATCACCTAGCCACCACACATGGTTTTGGTTCCCCCACTAAGGAACAACAAGGCTCTAATTTAGGCAATCCATCTCAAGTTCAACTCAAGCCTTGGTGAGCATGGAGAATGTTTGGTATTTTCATGGTGATGGACATGATAATGTCCATGCATTTGTTCAATATGTTGACACAATAGATGCAGCTTACAGGATGATAGGAGGAAAGCACTCTTCCTTACACAAGGATTGAAGGAGTATACTCTCTTGTAGTGGCGAGATTTACATGCTGAGATCAAATGGAGCTAGAGGCTTCACTCCAAAGCTCTCATATATAGGTTTGAAGTTAGTGCTGATCAGTATGCAGCATGGTTAGATGTGGAAGACTTGATCCAAAAGGATGGGGAACCTGTCATGACCTTATATTCATATTTTGATTATGCTCTTTCTTTAATGAGATAGATCATGTGCATGATATGCTTCAATTGGTTATCTTTGTTCAAAGTTTGAATGATAAGTTACAAGACAAGCTATTGGGTCGATGATGCCATACATATGTAGAGGCAGTACGTCAGGCATGTTACCAAGAGCAAGCAATCTTGAAGAGGAAGAAGCATGCTAGAAGACAAAGTTTGAATGAGAAGCATGAAGATGGGATTTTTTTGGAGCAAAAGCAGGTGACTGCTGAGGATAAAGGAGTAGGTGGGGTTGGTGACTGCTGAGGATAAAGGAGTAGGTGGGGTTGGTGATCATGCAATGTGTTGGTGCACATATCCAACAAATAGATAGTGAGTTAGTAGTCACATATGCTTCAAATGCATGTTTTGAGTATGAAGATATGTTTGGTGGTGGATTTCATGGTCTACTGGATGACCATGAAGATGTTGAGGTTGCATGCAAGGATTTAAGTGAGTTGCAGGTTGCTACTGTGTGTGATGGCATGCATGAGTGCACATGTGAATTTGATGCCAACACACCATATGAGGAAATTGACCAAGACTTGGATATGATTCTAGATGAGGCATTGCAAGACTTGGTAGCATATGAAAGTAAGGGGAAGACACCTCCATGTGATGATACTCAAGGATATGAAGTGGGAAATTCTAGTGATAATGGTGACCTTCTAGATGAAGTTTTAGATGATCTTTTGGTTTTAGATGCTCGTAGACGAAGGCTCTAAAGCTTGTGATTATGAGAGGCTAATTGTCAAAATCTGGCTCAGATGATTCGCACTTCTCTGTCAAAATTTATTTTCTATGTTGACACCGGGGTTGATGATGTTAGCATAGACCAGCTGTCATATGTGTGTAAATACGTAGGTGTGGATAGTGCTGAGAGTGTTCTGTTAGATGAAGCTTTGGAGGGCATATTTGTTTTGTTTGAGGGACATATGGGTCTAAACGATGGTGAGCAAGTTGATACCCAGATGGGTATTGAAGAGTGTGTTGGGGATGAAGAACTTATGTATGCTATGAGTAGGTTGGGGGAGGGGGAGACTGAGAATGCTCCCCTTAGAAAATGTAAGCATGCACTTCTTCTTCTAACAATATCTCAATTTCTTTATACATTCACTGATAGCACATATGTAATTTTTTATATGTGTAGAATCTACGATTAGCGAAATATACAGATTTGGATGTACGACTATACAGGAACACAACAATTGAAACTCTAATTAACAATATTGGGCAACGAGAGCCTAATGTGCCATATGCATTTGTGCCTCCTCCACAATGGCCAAGGCCAATACCATCGCTACCGCATGGCAGTATCCACAAATGCTAACCGACAGGGACTGGATCCACCTTGGAGATTTGCCATCTCCTCCGCGGGAGCAAGCATAGTAAGAGCATGCTACTGACTCCCCAACAACAAGAGCACTCTTCCCCACAACAAGAGTAAGCTTTCCCACAACAAGATCAAGCTTCCCCATAGCAAGAGCATGCTACTGACTCCCCCCAAAAACAAGAACACTCTTCCCCAGCAAGAGCAAGGTTCCCCTACCCAATGATAATATTCTGCATCAGCCCATTCACCTTTAATGCAATGTGTAAATTTAATATAATTGACAATGTAAGAAGGCATTGATCTTTGTATCTAGACATGTATAAAATTTTATCATGCCAAATGTTAACAAGGCATTTTTGTATCTCCATGTTGTAATGATGATCTTTATGATATAGTCGGTAGCACCAAGAAAACTTGCTTTATGGTAATGTCTTTACATAATGAAATGTTCCTTTCATTCTCCATGCTACCTAGTTGCAAAATTCAAAGTAATGTATGTAAGTAATAGTTTATTATGGCTTAATATTCAAATCTAGACATTTTCAAGGTAGAGGAGCAAGGATGCCCAAGATGTGTGGTTTCCCATTTAAGCAAATAGAAAGAAAAAAATGCAAAAAGAAGAAAGAAGTAACATTTATACAAAAACATATAGACCAAAGATAACTCTATAAATTTTATTATAGATGGAAAGGTTACAATCTCAAGATGATTCCACAACCTCTAGGATATGTGGTTTGATACAAATAGAGCAGGTTTTGGAAGCCTCACTCCTACTTCCAATTTTCCTACCCTCATGGTTAACATCTTACTTAAAATAGAAATCCCTCACTACACATATATGATTGAATCTCTTATCTAAGAAAGGCCAATGGCCCTAGATTGACCACTAAAACGGGCCTCAACCTTAGTCGCCATCTTCTTCTGTAAATGAAATCGCATGTGTAATGTTTTCCTCCTCCCAATGAAATACTTGGTTATAAAAACAATCAATGCTAAAAAGTAACGGATGTCACCCTAACAAAATTTGCCACGAGCACAAATAAACTTTATGTTTTGATTTTGTAAGATTCCTCCCTCCAGCTTTTGAGGTGTACAGGTGTAAGAACCTCCCCTTTTGATCTTATAATTATTCCCCTCTCTGAAATAAAAGAAAGATCTTGTTTTATCCTATTTTGGTCTAGAGAGAGAAAATGTCTAGAGGAAGGTAATTCGAAATTGAGATATTTTTGGATATAAAAATCTTCTTTACTGGCAGTATATACGAGTAAATCTAAGACTTGAAATTATAAGCATAAATGCTATCCAGATGATGAATTTGAATGTGGTTGATATGATTTTTAAATTCTGGTTGAGAACTGATGAGTTGATTTGGATTCTGATTGAAAAATAATTAATCCTGAATTTTGATTGAAATGTAATAAGCTAATCACAAATAATGAGATATTTTCATCTCTCCTCTCTCCTATTTCAACTAGATCCAAAAAGTAAGCTAAGCTGACCTAAAAATGGTCAAAAAAGTGACCAAACTGATCTGGAAAATTCTAGAATCAGTTTGCTTGGTTAGAGGCTCACTTTTTCCTATAAATAGAAGCCTCTCCCTTTGTAAAAGCTTAATGTTATTTATGCACTGTTACTCTGCTTCTGTCTTGAGCCATTTAACATTGAATTTCTTGATAATTCAATTATTTTTTTGGCCTAATCCTCTCCAAGTGAATTTGGTGGCCACTCTTGCTGCAAACAAGAGTAGAACCCTCAATCCCTCAAGCCAAAGGAAAGCTTACAAGCTCTATGTAAGCTTAATTCTTACTTATTGAATTTTTAAATTTATGGTTTTCTCAAATTTTATGCTTTGTAAATGTTGAATTAAAATCTGATGCTATGCCTTGATGGAAAGGCCACCCCCTTCTCTTCTTTACAATTCCACCCTTCTCAATCCTAGAAAGTTTAATTAAAAGATTGATTAAACTCTTTTCATTTTTTTTCTTGATTTTTGGAAAATGGAGTAGATTAGAGATATTAGAATTCAAATTGGATTAATTCAAGTCATAAATTGAATGATAAAATTGAGAAATGGTCAGCCATACAAAGGAGGTTATGGCAAAATTTTCTTAAATTTTGTGGAACTAAAGTTTATCATTAGGTTATTCTAAAAGAGTAATTCCCTCCGTTTATGCATTCTAAAAGATTTATTTTTATATCAAAGTTTTATTCTCATTAAAATTGAATTTATTCATAGAAAGATGCATAAAAGATTTTTTTTTATTTCAAAAGTGTCATTATCATTAAAATTGAATTTATGCATAGAAAGATGCATAAAAGATTTATTTCAAAAGAGTTATTCTCATTAAAATTGAATTTATGCATAGAAAGATGCATAAAGAATTTAATTTTATTTCAAAAGTATTATTTTCCTTAAAATTGAATTATGCATAAATAGATGTGAATCAGATAGATGAATGGATGGATGGGTGTGATGTGAATAGAGGTGATGAGATGTCAGGCGAATAGATGTGATGAGATAAGATGTGAATCAGATAGATGATTGGATAGATGTGATGTGAATAGAGGTGATGAGATGTGAGGTGAATAGATGTGATGAGATAAGATGTGAATCAGATATAGATGATTGGATAGATGTGATGTGAATAGAAGTGATGAGAATATGAGGTGAATAGATGTGATGAGATAAGATGTGAATCCGATAGATGATAATTGGATGGATGGATGTGATGTGAACTAGATAGATGTGAATGAATGGATGGATGGGTGTGATGTGAATAGAGGTGATGAGATAAGAGGTAAATAGATGTGATGAGATGTGATGTGAATTAGATAGATGTGAATGCATGGATGGATGTGATGTGAATAGAGGTGATGAGAGGTGAATAGATGTGAGATGTGATGTGAATCAGATAGATGGGAATGAATGAATGGATGGATGTGATGTGAATAAAGATGATGAGAATGTGAGATGAATAGATGTGATGAGATGTGATGTGAATCAGATAGATGGGAATGAATGGATGGATGGATGTGATGTGATAAGAGGTGATGAGATGTGATGTGAATCAGATAAATGTGAATGAATGGATGAGATGTGATGTCATGTGAATCAAAATGTAAATGAATGATATGAGATGTGAGTGAATGTGTATGTGAAGAATGGATGTGAATGAGTATGTGAAAGAATGGATAAGGATGTGTATGTGAAGAATGGATGTGAATGTGTATGAGAAGAATGGATGTGAATGAGTATGTGAAAGAATGGATGTGGATGTATGTGAAAGAATGGATATAGATGTGTATGTGAAAGAATGTGATGTGATGTAAAGAGATGAGATGTGACATGAATATATGTGGATGTGAAGTGATAGATATGAATGTAGGGATAGATGTGAGTAGTCGTACATGTGAACGATTGGATGGATGTGGATGAATGAGATGAGATGTGTATGAATGAGATATGATGTGGATAGAAGTGACGTGATATAATGGTGATGAGAATGAATGTAATGGAGATGAATATAAGTGAATGTGGTGGATATGAATGAATGTGATGTGATGGAGATGAATGAAAGTGAATGTGATGGATATGAATGAATGTGATGTGATGGGATGTGAATCAGGATAGATGTGAATGAATGAGATGTGAGGTAAAATGAATGAGATGTGATATAAGTGAATGTGATGTGGTGTGAATGGATGAGATGTGAGTGAATGTGATGTGGTCTTAATGGATGAGATGTGAATGAATGTGATGTGATGAGATGTGGTTATGGGTAGATGCGAGTAGATGAGATCTGATAAGGATAAATTGAGGAAAGATGTGATGAGATGAAAATGATGTGATTGGGTGAGAATAGGAATACTTATGAAATGGTTGTGGAATTAATTAATGTGGTTTGATGTGGAGTGATGTGGAAAGACGAGAGTTTGTTATAGAAACTGTATTTTTGATCTATTTTTAAATGACTGTTTTATGTCAAGAATGTTGGAGAAGCAATTTGACCATCTTGTGAATGAGGTCGTGGAGACCTAATCTGATAAAGTTACAACAGACGGAGAGTCATTGGAGGACGTCTCGCGTAGCGAGGTCACGGCCGAGGTCTTGAGTGACCAGCCTCGGTTCGATTAAAATGGTGAGCTTCCGGTACAGTGGATGAGGGACCAAGGAAGCGGCCTATGAGTGAAGCGCTAGGTCACCTGCGAAGGATCCTAGAGGGTGCTGACCATACGGTGCTCGGGCTCTAGGTTGTCGACGTACCCACACGTGCATCGTGGAAGATATTGGAACAAGGAGTAAGAGTTGTTTTCTGAATTCGGGCATGGATCTGGTTGATTGACCTTGCTGGTCCTCAACGGATGAGTCCATGGCTCTTTTATATGGATCCGTTGGTTGATCTTTGCTGATCTTCAACGGAGATTCCATTTTTTATATGTGAATATATTGCTAGTTACTATGAGCTAGGAACTATCGAAAAGGCCCCTGAGTGGATAGGTGGTGAGCGTTCTGGTTGCCAATGCCATAGGTACATCGATAAAGGAATGATTGGAAATAAGGTTTCAACCGGAGATTTTGAGGATTATGATCAGTGACACAATGGTTTCATTAAAAGATTGTTTTTTTTAAAAGATAGTTGATTCTGTGAAAAAGGCAATTTCATATTGGGTGTATAAGTGGTGTGACTAGTTTTAAGTTTGCATGAATATCTGGCTAGGGGGCTTGGGAACTCTTTTCCCTGGTACTCGGGACAAAACCTAATCAAATTCTTAATTGGATCCCATCACTAGAGTGGTTGGGCGGTTGGCTAACCCACGGGATTGATGGATCCCTAAATTGAGACTCAATTCTGTTATGGTACGATAGATGAAGTAAATCCCATCACTACAGTGGTTGGGCAGTTGGCTAACCCATGGGACTGATGGGGTTAGGTTGGACAGATGGATCCCTAAATTGAGACTCAATTCTGTTATGGTACGATAGATGAAGTAATTCCCGGACAAAAATTGCTCTATGGAAAAGAATCAACGGCTATGCCTCTCAATGAGGAAAAAAGCGTTGGTCTCTATGATCCAAGTGCAATCTTTTTCCTGATCTGACTATGGGACTTACGAGTTCGATCAGATCAGTTCAGTTAGGTAAGGCTTTTGACTATGTTAGGAGAAAAATTTATCCTGGAGGAATCGCCCGTGCTTTCTGGGCAAGGGAAGTTTTTCCAGGTTTGGTTTTGGAAGAACCGATGGATTAGTCTCTTGTCCGGATATCCGTCATGGACGAGGCCCCCGAGTGTGGGACCCTGCCCCATGCAAAAAGTGCTACTTCCGCTGCTAGCACCCCTAAATTCGTTGCGTGGTGGGGACTGGGATCTTATAGATTTCACCTGAATGTAACATCCAACATTGTTACTTTGCATTTAATGGCATCTTTTACAAAGGTCCTCTACATCCCATCCCTCCTCTGAAAATTGGTTCATACAATCATTTTCAAGGGACCTCACTTAATACGTTAACTTTGTTTTCTTAACACCCTCACATGATGTAAACATCTGTGCAAATATGTTAAATGGTATAAACCAACTTAGATGGACGTCCTTAGAACTTATTTTGATGCTTTCATTGCTGCATGCATATATGTTCTTATCTTATTCTTATATGTTACAATGATGTCTATGCAAGAACAAACCCATTCTTGGCTAGACAATGGTGGTGATAGTGGGATAGAATCCAGTATACCAACATTATCATTTGCATTAGCCAAAACATACATGGAATTATAAAAGAAGATTCTGTGTGCTACAAAATGGTTGGGTGGGTTATCATATAGCAATGTGCCTATATATATATATATGGAAGGCATTGATTCTTTTACTGATGTTAACCACTCTGGTTAACATGATCTTTCATGGTATGGCAATTACATTAGTCTTGTAATCCATCTTTTTGTAACCGCGCTAAGTGCCAATTGTAAATGAGACAAGGGATGACCGAGCTTACAACTTGTGTAATGCCGGTCATAAGAAATTGATGTACATAGAGCTAGTTAAACTAGGAAGACTAGTTTTGGGCCCCAATTTGTAATTGGGCAGCCAAACATTATAAAAAGTGAGCTCATGTATATAAGACATTTTATGGAATATGAAAAGGGACAATCCCATTTCTTTCAATTGAGTTTTGCTTTCTCTCTCACTCTCTCTTGAGTTTATGGTAGTTTGCTTGCTTGTGATTGTTGGTGTATGTGAATAGGAATGGCGTTGCTCTTCCTTCTCACCCCTTCACTCCCTTCTCATTGCTCTCCACCTTGTCTTGTTTGCATATGATCTCCATAGCTCCTTCCCTCTTGCTCTCCTACCTAGCTTGCTTGGATCTCTCTTTGGGTGACACAAAGAGAGCATAGAGTGAGCCCCTAGTGGCCTCACATCAAAGAGTTAACCCTAATAGGGTTGGCCAAGTGCAAGTCACCAGATTTGACCCTTTCAAGCACTCTCCTCTTCTTATCTCTTGTGTTTGTGAGGTAGCATGTTAAACCGTTAACATCTTTGGTGGGCCGGGATTGGCATTTGGCTTAGGGTCCTCTACTAGAGTCATTAGCTAGAGCTTGATTTTACTCGGTTGGGATGAAAACCCACCAGTTGGTTGATTAACATTGTTTGTTTTATGTTTTGTCGAAGATTACCCAGAGATTGGATCGTTGGTTGAGCATCGAGCATTCAAGACTTCACCGAGAGCGGGGAAGAAGCAAGTAAGTGCCCCTATTTGCCCTCAACATTCAAGCAATTTTTAATTTCTACGTTTTTCAGCATGTTTGCACTTTTGTTAAATCATTTAATTAATCTCAATCCATTAGCTTAAACCATGCATTATAGTTATCAATAAGTAGCTAGAGACAAGCTCCAGCTCCTTGTAAAAACAAAAACATCAAAAGACCTTGGGAAGGTGCCTAAATCAGTTGGCTGATTGGAGAGGATCTCAAGAGAAATCCCATTCTTCCAAGCATTTTTGAGAGTCAAACGTCCATGCAACTTCAGGGAACGCCCATTCCAACTCTGCTACGCTCGTTCCTTCTGCCTGCAAAACCTAAATCTGTTAGATTTCTTGCCTAAATTTGGCAAGAGCATTAAAATTAGTTTAATTGCATTTAATTAGGCCTCATGTGCATTAAAGTACAATTAAATAAGGAGAATTTTGTACTGTCAAACTAGCTATCAGACTTGCAGCAAGAAGCCAGTCAAATTTAAAAAAATCTTTGCCTGACTATGCCATGCTGCCCGCTTGCCCACGAGCACACGTCCATTCCAACTTTCGCACGCTCGTGCCTTCCTGAGCCGAAAGCGAACGCCCAGCCAACCTTAAAGCAAACTCTTGCGGCACCATCTTGCCATGCCCATTCAAATCAATCTCATCCCGAATGCCCGTTCCTTCTCTCGCCAGAAGCGAACGCTCGTTCGAGTTTCCTTTTCCACCTTGCCACACCCATTCAAACCGGTTCATAAACTCGCATGCCCGTTCCTTCCTAAATTTGAAGCGAACGCCCGTGCCAACCTTGAAAGGAACTCCCGCGGGGGGAAGCTTGCCCCAGTAGAGAAGCAAACGTCCGTTCCTTCTATCACTGAGGAGTGTACGCCTATTCTCTCACAAGCGTACGACTGTTCAAAAAGAAACATCATCTTTTATTTGAGGGTTTAGAGTAGTGAATCTATATTCCCATGCACCTACGCTCGGGTAGGTTGGTGAGAAATAACCCTCTCTTCGACGAAGTAAGCTCTTTAGACGTACCTTCACAAATTGGATTGGACCCATCGGTAAATACCGCATGGAGTCAAACGATGCTTGTCTTGACAGTACCAACGAGAGTGAGGACCTCCCCACCGTAGTGGACGAGGGACCCTAGACCCAGAGGCAAGAGAGCCCGAACCACAATGCATGGACAAACCATCTATCAAGGGACCTACTCCTATCTCTCCAACTCATTCTTAGCAAAGCCTTACATCAAGGCTTCATAATTTTATCCTAGAAAACACACAGGCTATAGAACCATAGCCTAGGGTGTGAAATATGGATCAGCCTCAAGAAAGTGTGGCCACTCCGCCTCTAGACCCTAGAGTGGAAGTCGACCAAGGGGAGCCATCAAACCCAGCTACTATAGACTGGAGAGCCATACCCATCTCGGGGGCGGCAGACTCATTCTAAGCCCCCGAAACCTATCCAAAAAAGAACCAGGTCCATCTTCCCAAAGGCCTAAGGCATCACACCAGAGAGAATGGGTCTACCCAGGCTCATCACCACCACAAGGCCTGCTAGTCTGTTAGCAGTACCCACCTCAAGGGGTGCACCAACAAGCAGGACCCCGTGGACCACAACCAGGTCCTCCCAAATGACAAAGACCCCCGCTTGCCTACTATTAGCCCGGTCTCACTCCCCCACAACCTATTCCCCAACCTGCACCACCTACACCGGCCATGATAGGGTTGACACCTAAAATGTTAAGAATTGCCATGGAAATAGGGAGGAGGGTAGCCACTGTCATTAATCCCCCTGCACCAGTTTTTAACCTAGGCAAGAACGAACCAAGCCAGCAAACATCTTAAAGTTGAGATCATGAAGTTTGATGGGACAGGTGATCCCATTACTCACTTGGAGATGTTTAATCAGATCTGTGAAGCATTACCTAAACGAAGTCAGATATCTCCACTCCTCACGATGTAATACCATAGACAAGTTCTTTGATGAGAGACTGATTGGGAGATTTTTGGAAGGACTCGAAGATATTCCTCTGCTGCACAACTCCTTATTCTCTTTGGGTCACACCTCTTTTGAACAATGTTGTAGGAGTGCTTTGAAGTTTGATGATAACTTCAAGGGAAAATGTTTTCAACAGCTCCACAAAGGTGCATCAGAAGCCTCCTTCAAGACCACCAGCACAAAGCCTCATGAAAAGGGTAAAGAATCCACTTTTGGACAAAGTGTGGAGTAGCTAGCCGCCGCTCTAATGCAACAGATGACCCAACAATGGAGGATCAATCAAGGCTAGGATCGAGGGGTCCATCCACATCTCTATCCTAGAAGGGAACTCGTATGGTGCTTGACCTGTCGAGAAAACCATACTGGCACTGAGAATGTCCTCATCTGAGACCCCGCCCAAGCCTCTATTGTACCTACTATGTGAAATGGGGCAACCACGAGATTTCTAACTACTATCATCACAAGGCTGCCTTGGCTCGAGCAATGCCCCAGGTACTACCTGCAAACCCTAGGCAACCGCCGCTGGCTTTGCCAGCCCCCCCTGCACATCACAATGTCCCCCAACCGTGCCACGAAGTGGCCTAAATAGGAATCTTGAGAGTCCCTGAGATGCCCCTACCACCCCCAGTTCTCCCACCACCACAGCCTCCGTTACTACCTAGAGTCACACCAGTTTGTCAGATAACCCTGACAGAACTCTTTGAGGATGGGAACGAGGGAGAAATCTTGGAGACTCCCACTTATGAAACCCAAGAGCCCATGAGTCCGCTCTCTCACAAATTGTCAGTCACAATGTTATGGAAGGGAATCAAATGTATCCAGTATACCTTGCAGCCTTGATATCACAAGCTAGGGATATGAATCGAACAACAAAAAGACCGCTCATCTAATGTTATGATTGTGGTGGACCTCACCGAGTGGCTGAGTGTCCCAATAGGAATAGAGTAGTGAGTGCCCCAACAGCAGATGCTCCAGCCTTGACACCACTGTGCATTGGATGTGGTATTGACCATATGTAGAAAGATTGCCGCTAAGACCAGCAGGTGCTCCAGCCTTGACACCACTGTGCATTGGATGTGGTATTGACCATATGTAGAAAGATTTCCCGCTAAGACCCAAAACAACAGGAAAAGCTCATGAAGCAACTCCCAACACCATCCTTAACCTGCTGAGTGTGAGAGATGGTTTCATTCGAGCAGTCCCCCTCAACGTAGTAACCAGACTGCAGAATAGGCAACAGGCCGCAGCACATGCTACTGCATCAACCGAGCTCAAAGTCAGGACCAAGCAAGAACCTTTGAACAAGCCTGAATAACTCAACACTCACAAAAGAAGGCCACCAAGGTATGGGTGCAGGAGAGATCCAAGTGATTATCAAAAGCGGTTCCGACTCAGGGGGACAACAACTCATCCTTCAACTTCTTCATCTAAAGAAGAAGATAGGCTACATGTAGATGCCCAGCCCAAGAACCCATTGACCCCTATTAGCTATCTAAAAAGCTTAAGGAATATCCAAATCCTATTAAGGAAAAAGAGAGGCTCCAAGCCGCCCAAGAGTTAGTTTGGGAGTGTCAAGCTCAGATGGAAGCTGACCCCCCCTACTGCCTACCTTGAACCATGCCCGTCAGTCTCAAGCCACCAGAGACCTATGCATGAGGCTCAGGTTTATCCTTGCGAGCTTCTCGACCAACCACTCCCGCTAGAGCTAACAAAAGAAGAAGCTACCCCCCCAACTGAAAGACAGGGTGGCAAGATATCTTGGAGGACTAGGAGATAAACACACCATAGGGGAATTAACGCAAAAATCCCTGTTTTCATTCCATACACCTCAAAAAGCTTGAGACAATGCAGACCTGACCTTCCTCATAGGACTGCCTCCACCCCAAGAGACATTGCATGCCTCTCTTCATTCCTCTCTTCTCAGGTCTAGATCCCAATTGACACCTTGCTCTCCAAGGTAGCCCAAGCTTACAGAATGACCTGAAAGACTGGATGGAAGGATGTCTCAGGGCAGGCATGCATGAGACCATGGAGCCAGATAGCTTTAACGAATCTAAGGAAGAAGAATTTCACATACCTCTTAAGGTAAAAGGGACTCTTACCGTTCGAGTGAACAAGCTCGGAAAATACTTTGAAGGCGATGAACTTAATGTGGCCTTGCCCATAACTTTTGACGGCCACCAAGTTACAGCAATCTTGGATGGAGGAGGAGCCAGGGTGAGCATTGTGACCAAATAATGCTAGGAAAAATGGGGAGCACCTACCTTGGATAACACCTGATTGCTAGTTAAACTTGCTGATGGAGCCACCACTAGACCCATTGCTAGTTAAACTTGCTGATGGAGCCACCGCTAGACCCATTGGTCTATTAAAGGATCTTAAAATTAAGATCCTAGGGAACCACCTAACGCCACATCTTTGTGGTGAGATAAATTTTGGATGTCAGCCAGTTTCATATGACTGCATCCTTGGTAGACCCTTTATGTGAGAATCCAAAATGATCCATGACTGGGATACTAACCATATCTACATTCGGAGAAAAGATCTCACCTTCAAGATCAATCTACGCACATGGAAAGTGCACCCCATGAGTGGCATACTGTTTATTTACGGAGGACTTAGTCACAACTACACAGACTACTGAGGTCCATCTATGCCAGACATGCCATAAAACACTGGTAGATGAAAAGGAGGGTGAGGATTGTACATCGCTCCCAAAGCCTAAAGACTCTGAGAACTCCATGCATATTCTTGCTACAGTGGAGATCTTGCCCAGAAAAACTGGTCCGAGATTTTCCACGGTAGATAGGCAAGGGCTTACATCGTTATATATGCTTAGTTCAGCATATCTGCCACACTCATATAAGACTCATAGGCCCAAAGGATTTTTGGGTCAGAGCGGTACATCTTCCCAGACAACTCTGAAACCCATTGGTTGATATATGTAGGAGCCGTGGAAGCCCATGAGCATTTCGATGACATGTGGCAATTTATTAGAACTATCTAAACTTTCACAATCATATTGATTCCTTGCGATCAGTCAAACATTTACCTCATTCCTTGGGATCAACCAAATGTTTGGTCTCATATTGATTCCTTAGAATTAGCTAAACTTTTACAATCATGTAGAGATATACTGAGAATAGATTTAGAACATAACTAGTGATAATTATGATAACATCGAGAATCTACATCCCTCCTCCTCCATCCCAAAAACAGAGTAGGATCCAATGAATTTTTTGAGTTAGATCTGGAATAGTAGTAGACATTTCATCCATCATAATAATTATCTCCCATAGCTCATATATAGACAGGATTGACTTTATATGAAACTTCTAGAGAATGTAATTAGTACTTTAACTAAGTCGTGATAGTTGTGTGCAAGGAGAATTTCCTATTGGTTGGCCATTTCTGTAAGTTTTCTTCACACAATACCTTTTATTACAAAGACTTTTTTAGAGCCCAATAGCATGTAAGAAAGTACAACTTGTGCATTAACACAAACAACAAAATTTTCACAAAGAATAAGAACACAATAAGATAGATATAGAGATTAATCTTAGATTTGTAAATGATTTACAAATCCAACTGGTGGCAACTAACTTACACCTTTGTATACCTATGAGGGAGATAAGATGGTGATCTCGATGAAGGATGATTTAGAAAGACCTTAAGACTAAGGACTATATGCATTAAGACTATGACTAAGGAATATATGCACTCAGACTAAGGAAAGATCGTGAGACTTAGGAAGGACTATATGCACTATGAAAAAAGGACATATATAACGCAATCAAAATAGATCTTAAAATTCATAACTTGCATATGACAGAAGCTACCAAACCTATCTATATAGTATTGAGGGGGAAGGTATATGCTGGGTTTTCCCATGTTGGCTACTCTATGTTATGTCCAATTAGACCCAAACCAAATGCATCACTTAACAAAAGCAATAATAGGCCGAACACCCAGATGACTTGGAATGGTTGTAGAAGCTACATCTAGAATGGGTGTAGATTCTAAACCCATTTAGGTCATTGGGTGCCCATTTATGTTTCATAACCTAAGGACATTGTGTCTTAAGGAGATCTTTGTCTACCTTTATAGTGCAATCTGATATGGGTATCATCCCCCACATTTACATGTAGCCTACTTGTCTTAAGGAGATCTTTGTCTACCTTTATAGTGCAATCTGATATGGGTATCATCCCCCACATTTACATGTAGCCTACTTGACTTGATTATAAGCCTAACTTAGTTGTCCCTTAGCCATTTTGCCACATGACCTCACCCTAGTGTCTAAGGTAGGCTCTATTAAGCATCCATATGCTACTCTATGGCGGCAAAGCAACATCTTCTCATAAAAAGGGGACCTTATAGTGTAGACCTAGTAGGTATCCATGTAGTCAAGAGAGTGGAGCATTGATTTCTAACATTCTTGAGATTGAAAAGTTTAATAATCAAAGAAAACATGTGATGAGAGGATTGTTGAAAAGAACCAAGTTAGTGCAAACGTGGGTGTGATAAAGTTAGAATTAGTAGAAAGGTTTACATAGAGCTCAACAAGTATATACAAGAATTCAAAAGAATATATATCTTCCTAAAGTTAGTAGAGAGTTAGTATTAGTAGAAAGACTTACATAGAGTTCAACAATTCCATATAAGAATTAGAGTGTCCCTTAATATTAATGTGATGAAAGCCTTTAGTGATCCATAAGTTAGGGTGTACCTTAATATTAATGTGATGAAAGCCTTCAGTAATCTATTATCCATCATAAACACATAAAATGAAATGGATAAGAGTGGTAACTATGATTAGTAATATTTTCTTTGATACATTGGTAATCCAAGGCTTATGGTAAAGTTGTTTGATTTCACACCTCAAGAGGGTGAAACATAAGTAATTGTGATAAATCTTGATGAGAGAAACTATTTAAAATAAATGATAGAGAGAGTTGGTATCACTATAGTAATGAACAAATTACTTCAAGATGACAAAAGTATATCAGCAGAAGAGAAATCCTCTTGCATCCAATATAAAGATGTTTTAGGAGCCTTTGACAATAGTGTATTAAAAGAGGGCTCCTTCAACATCCAAAATGTGGTGGTTGGAGCCTTTGAAAAAAATTGTAAGAAAACACAATCGTAAAAATAAGATCTTCATAAGACAAAGCACTAAAATGCAAAAAGAAGCGGAGAGTAAACTATTAGTACTTATACACTCAATTCCCGCCACTCAGCATCATGTATCTCACTTTGATGTATAATACACATTTGTTAGGCCCCCATTATGAGAAGTAGCCATGGTGCATATGTCTTTAGTGGGAATCCCAGCTTAGACATTATTGTGAGCATTGATGATGGTTAGGAGATGGTCAGGGGTACAAGCGTTAGCTCGGGTCCGAGGTATGAGGAATATTCCCTAGAATAATCCATCGGATGCTAGGTCCATCATTAGTGGTGGGTGGTGGGCTTCATTCTTGATACACGAGCGGTTACTGTGTCTATGCAGTGTAACCACCCTTGTTGTATACGCATCTACCCCACTGCCTACAGTACTATTTATATGTGGACATGGTTGCCCCATAAGCTAAGGTATCCAATGCTTTTGTGAGTATCCACTCCCTTCTACACCTCATACATACTCCATCTAAAGTTTGTCTAAATCGCCATCTAAGCTCTACTTGAGAGCATACAGGTGGATAGCACCATCATTTGTACCTCTTTGGGTATAATCAGAAATTTAAATTCTCTCCATTATGTATCTCTATTGCATTGTCTATTATGCTTTGTCTTACTGTCTCTTTTCACTATGCCATATTCTTATATGGTATCTGAGTTTAGGTTCTCTTAGCAGGAATAGTGCATAAAGTTTAGTCTTTCTTTGCATAGAACCCTAGGAGTGATGGCTTCTACCTCTGCTGCTCTACTGTTGCACCAATCTTGCACATTCATCCACCTGCCTTCATGGAAGGCAAGCTTGATGGGATGAACTATACTCTTTGAAAATTCAAAATCAATGCCATTCTAGACTCTTATGAGCTCCTAGAAACTGTTTTGAGAATGGATGCAGAACCAGTGGGAAATCCCGACCCCAACAACCCCACAAACATGCTTCTGCCCCAGATTCTACACTTCTTCGAGCATGGATAAGGCGAATGCTGACGCACTTTGTGCCATCGTCTCACCACCGTGATTCTGTTCTCACTCTTATTCAACATACTACCAAGGCTACAGAGGCTTTGATCATATTGAGAAATCAGTATGAGAATCATAATCAGACCACGATTTTGAACCTGGAGAATCAGCTTGCTGCTGAAACGTTTGCTGAAGGAGAAGCTGCTTAAGTATTTATCTCATGGATCAAAAATCTGCGAGATCAAATGGCTGCTATAGGGATTACACACACTAGTGAGAAGTTGGCCCGGAGGTGCATCCGAATTCTTCCACAAAAGTATGGCGGCTTGGCTACATCACTAAACACTCAAGTTAGAGTAGCATCTTTATCATTTGAAGAATTTAGTGCTATGCTACTTGAGGAGGAGACGTGGCTGAAGACCCGTGATGGTAGTGATGCTGCATTTTTGACCAATGCTAAAGGCAAAGGCACGACATCTTTTGATGAGAAGAAGAAGAAGCCAAAGAAGAAGAAGTTTCAAGGGAGATGTTATTACGACAAAGGGTCACACTGTCAAAGACTATAGAAAGAAGCAAGCTGACGAAAAGAACGACACCTTGAAGTCTTCATGGAAGGGAAAGGAGTCAGTCAACAATTTTGAGACCGAGCTTGAACTTTGGGTCACCATTGAAGAGGTATGTTCATCTGCTCAGGCTCTAGTTGATGATTCATGGATTTTGGATAGTGGAGCATCCCGACACATGACCAGTAAGAAGAGCTAGTATAGTTCCTGGAAGCCTCTACAGGAACCCATCAATGTTGTTTTTAGGAATAATGCTAAATGTCCAGCCGAAGGGTCTGGAACCATATCTTTTGTGGCAGCTATCAAATGTGCTCTATTTACCCCAGATAAAGAGAAATCTAAACAAAAAGGTAATTGGTACTAAATGGGTTTGGAAAGCTAAGTATAAGGCTGATGGCTTACTTGAAAAATACAAAGCTAGGTTGGTTGCATAGGGATTTGCACAGGTAGAGGGTTTCGACTTTGATGAAACCTTTGCTCCCACAACTTGTATGATAACTATTAGGGCAGTACTTGCCTTGGCTACTCACAAAAAGTGGCCAATCTTTCACGTGGATGTCAAATCAGCATTTCTCAATGGCCATCTCACTCAAGGAGGAGGTATATGTAGCTCAACCACCAAGTTTTGAGATGCCCAGATCAGAAAACAAAGTTTGCAGGTTGAAGAAGGCATTGTATGGGGGCTGAAACAAGCCCCAAGGGCATGGTATCACAGGATAGTCCAATTTTTCAAAAAGATCAGGTTTATAAGAAGTGTTTCTGATGCTAACTTGTATGTTCTAAAAAGGCATGGCAAGGTTGTTTTGGTTGTCTTATATGTAGATGACTTAAACATTTCAGGTGACAATAAGGAGATGATCCAAAAGATAATGGATATGTTGAGCCATGAGTTTGAGATGACACGCTTGGGTCATGCATTTCTGTTTGGGGATTGAGGTTTGGCAAGAGTCAGGTAAAATCTTTATTTCGTAGCAAAAGTATGCTTGGGAGATTCTCAAAGCATTTGGGATAACAAATTGCAAGCCTATGTCTATGCTAATGGAGAACATATAGCTTTCTACAGAGGATTCTTCATCACTTGTTGACATCAGGAAGTACACGAAGTTGGTAGGGAGTTTGATTTTTCTCACTAATGTTGAGATATCAAGCTCGTCTAGTGAGGTGGTGGACACTGATGACCCGCCTGGGGGATAGGCCCACACTTACACCACTGGCATGGTTGGTGAGATCTTGGGTGATATGCGGCCAGAGGGATGACAGGCTGTGTGACAGCCATTCTAGAGACTGGCATAGTTATAGCGCCAGCTCATTTAGTTGGGTTCACACTATAGAGAACCCATGTATGTATTCGGTTGAGTACCTTTCATATTGTGTGTACTCTCTTATCTTTGAAAATGGTGTGTTGAGTGTTGAGTGAAGAAGAAGAAGATTTTCAGCCTCTCACCTTGTGTGTTCTCTATTAGGGTTTTGTGAGTGTGTGTGTGTGCTTGCAAGAGCTCAAGCTCTCTTCCCCCCTGCATCTTTTCATGGTATCAGATCCTGGTTCATGCTAAGGGCTGAGCTGCAAGCAAGAGAACCACAGGAAGCGGTACGAGGGTAAGAGCTTCAACTACTCTTCCCTATTTGTGTTGGTGACTACACCCTTGTCGGGAGCTCTACGGGAGGGACCGGCAAACGATCTCTGATTGAGGAGCTTTCTTTGCGGGATTAAAGCTATAGGGCAACTATAGGGTCCTATCGGACAAACTTTTTCAGGCCGAAAATGCGTTTCGGGCGCGTCTAGACCTCCGTTTTTCATAAAGCAGGCAATTTCGAACACTGCGGGTAAGTCATCGATTCTCTGCAGAACTCTGTTTTAAGAACTGTAGGAAGACAGATTGGCTGTGCAGTCACTGTGGGTGCTACAAAGAGGTCAACAGTTGCCATTGAGTGTATGTATGCATATTGAAGTCATTGGTTGTTGTGACATTTGAGAGTACTATAGTACCGCTGCAGGAAATAGAGCAATTTGTGCAGGACAAACCAGAGTGCTGGTTCTAGTAAAATTGTGTGTCTGGCAAGATGTCAAATGATGGCATAACTCAGGTTATGGCTAAGAAGCTTGATAAGAACAACTTCCATGCTTGGAGGTTCAGGTTAACGAATTTCCTCATGGGAAAGGGCTATTGGGACTACATAGAAGGTGAGCATGAAGAGGCACCGGAGATACCGGACATAAATCTGACTGCTGCAGATGTGAAAGAGTTTAAAGACTGTAACCAAGGAGCCAGGAAAATTATGTATTGGCTCTCCATTAGTATACACAGGACACCATGATTGGGCACATTCAGGATGCCAAGTCCCCCAAGGAGGCGTGGGACACCTTGGTAAAACTCTATGAAACAAATACCAAGGCATGTGAGATACAGTTGAAGAATGAACTTCAAACTGTGGAGAAAAAGAGCATGTCTGTGAATGACTATGCATTGAAGATAAAGAGTATTGTGGAATCCCTTGCATCTATTGGTATGTCAGTAGATGATGATGATAAGGTGGAAGTCTATCTACGTGGTCTCGGGCCACAATACAAGGCGTTCAAGACGTCTATTCAGACTCGGGAAAACATTCCCAACTTTACAGATTTGGTGTCTATGCTGATTATAGAAGAGAAGAGCTTGGGTGAAGATAAACAGTCTTCACAAAACAAAAACAGTTCAGAGCAACAGGCCTTCTACACAAGTTCAGGAAGAGGACGAGGTAGAGGAGGCCGTGCACGTGGTCAAGGAGGTGGCCGAACAGGTAATCAGAATTATGGCCAGAGCAGCAGCAGTAACAACAGTCCCAGAATACACAACAGCAACATCAACAACACACACGTGGAAGAGGCAAATTCAGAGGCAGGGGGAGTTAAAGAGGACGTGGAAATTGGCAAAGGCAATATAATGATACACGTGAATGCTTTTATTATGGTAAGCCTGGACATGTGCAGGCAGAATGTTATAAGAAGCAGGCTGACATGCAAAATGGGAAAGTGCAACATAACAACTATGCATCCTCAAGCAGAAACAATGAGGATAATGAAAGGTTGTTTGTTATGCAGCATGTCATGAATGCCATGTCTGAAAATGTTGAAGCAGCACAAAAAGATGATGTATGGTATGTGGATTCAGGTGCTTCGAACCACATGACAAGTCATGGGGAGTGGTTTAAGGAGATGAAAAACCTTGAAAGACCAGGTTTTGTGGAAACAGGGGATGACACTGCTCATCCAATTGCCCATGTTGGAGATGTGCCATTGTCTATGCAGGATGGCAAAGTGAAGTACCTTGCAGATGTACTTCACGTTTCGAACATAACAAAGAATCTGGTTTCAGTTGGCCAGATGATTGAGCAGGGTTTGCAGGTTCGGTTTAACCTTGATGGTTGTTATGTTGAAGATTTTAAAGACAAGTGCAGGTTGGTTTGCAAAAGGCAACAGAGTGGGCAGAATGTTTACGTTGAATGTAGACATGCCTGAAATGAGTGCTGCGATGTTTGCAAATGGTTCAGGAATTGTTGCAGACACAGACATTTGGCATAAAAAAATTGGACATGTGAATGTGCATAGAATGAAGTCTATGCAGACTAAAGGAATTGTGACAGGGCTGCCAAAATTTAAAGTGGAAGGTATGTAGAGAATATGTGAAGCATGCCAATTTGGAAAGCAAACAAAGCATGTATTTCCACGTAACAGATATGTGAGCAGAAATGCACTAGATGTTGTGCATTCATATGTATGGGGTCCTACGAAGACCATGTCTATGGGAGGCTGCAGGTATTATGTGACATTCATTGATAGAGGTCCACTACCACTTTGTCAGAGAGATGGTCTTGGCAGGAGACCTTGACCTTGTTTATGTCAGCACACAGGATCAGGTAGCTGACATCTTCACCAAAGCATTGGGTATAGAGAAGCTCTGCAGATTCACAGCTTCACTTGGTGTACATGAGATGGAGTTGAGCTCGAGGGGGAGTGTTGAGATATCGAGCTCATCTAGTGAGGCGATGGACACTGATGACCCGCCTGGGGGATAGGCCCCACACTTACACCACTGGCATGGTTGGTGAGATCTTGGGTGATATGCGGCCAGTGGGATGACAGGCTCTATGACAACCATTCTAGAGACTGGCATAGTTATAGTGCCAGCTCATTTAGTTGGGTTCACACTATAGAGAACCCTTGTATGTATTTGGTTGACTACCTTTCATACTGTGTGTACTCTCTTATCTTTGAAAATGGTGTGTTGAGTGTTGAGTGAAGAAGAAGAAGATTTTCAGCCTCTCACCTTGTGTGTTCTCTATTAGGGTTTTGTGAGTGTGTGTGTGCTTGCAAGAGCTCAAGCTCTCTTCCCCCCTACACCTTTTCAACTAACACTAGACCTGATATCAACTTCACACTTGATGTGTTGAGCAGGTTTTCTAACAAGCCATGAGAGTCCTTGGAAGAAAGGGATGAGGGTACTTAGGTACATCAGAGGTACTCTTAAGTATGGCATCACTTAGAGCATGGGTGACACTCTGACAGGTTATTGTGGCTCAGATTGGGCAGGATATTGTGATTCTAGGAAATCACTTTTGGATATTATTTTTCTCTTAGTTTCGATGCTTTCTCTTGGACCAGCAAAAAGCAACCTACATTGGCACTTTCTTCCACAAAGACTGAGTATAAGGCAGCTTTCTTTGCTGCATTATGGATGAGGAGAATCTTGGTTGACATGGGAGTTCAGATCAAGGAGGCTACAGTCTTGCGGTGCGATAATCTAAGTTGCATGGCTATCTCCAAGAACCTTGTATTTCATGCTCACACGAAGCACATTGAGATTCAGTATCAGTATGTGTGGGAGCTGATAGAAGATAAGATAGTGGAGCTGGAGTATTGCTCTACAGAGAAAAACTGCGTGCCGACATCTTCACCAAGGCTCTTGGGAAAAGGACTAGTTCACTCGGCATCTTCATCGACTTGGCATCGGGCCAAAAACATAGTTCATTCGGGTGGACATTGAGGGGGGGTGTTAGTATACACTCAATTCCCGCCTCTCAGCATGTATCTCACTTTGATGTATAATGCACATTTGTTAGGCCCCCATTATAAGGAGTAGCCATGGTGCATATGTCTTTAGTGGAAACCCCGGCTTAGATGCCGATGGGGTCATTATTGTGACCATCATCAAAATGGTCATTATTGTGACCATTTTGATGATGGTTATTAGGAGATGGTTAGGGGTATGAGCGTTAGTTGGGGTTTGGGGCATCGTCCCCGGCTGGGGGGTCCCTAGAATATTCCCTCAGATACTAGGTCCATCATTAGTAGGCAGTGATCGATGGGCCACATTCTTGATACACAAGCGATGACCGTGTCTATGCAGTGTAACTGCCCTCGTTGTATGCGCATCTACCACACCGCCTACAATACTATATATGGACATGGCTGCCATGAGCTAAGGTATCCAATGCTTGTGAGTATCCACCCCCTTCTACACCTCATACATACTCCATCCAGAGTCTATCTAGATCGCCATCTAATCTCTACTTGAGAGCACACGGGTGGACAACACCATCACTTGTACCTCTTTGGTATAATCAAAATTTTACATTCTCTCCACCATTGTGTATCGATTGCATTGTCTATTGTGCTTTATCTTGCTATCTCTTTCCGTTGTGCCATATTCTTATATAAACAATATTACTACTACTTACTAACTTTGTTTAAAAATGGATGGATGTCTACCCACCACGTGTGCTCTAGGGGTAAGGATATTTGATTATAATCTAGACAGACTTTAGATGGATGATGTCCTACTTATAAGAGTGCTTAATCATAATAAACTTGATGATGTCCTACTTATAAGAGTGCTTAATCATAATAAACTTGATGATGTCCTACTTATAAGAGTGCTTAATCACAATAAACTTGATGATGAACAAAGGATGCCAAACTAGTTTATATATAGTGCTCAAGGTTGGCATTTTAGCATAGATCGACCACATAAGCCTGACTTGGTCCAAAATGACCAACCAACCATGTCATCCAGTTGGGAATAGACTACAACATAGTCCCATATGGACAATCCCTTAGGGACTATACAAAGCTCCCATGGATATCTAAGACTGTCTAGACTCTCAAAACGATCTCGGTAGCAACCCGAGAATAGTGTGTCCTCAGTTCACTCTCCAACACTCACTAATGTGGTCACATAGCCTGCACAACCATTCATGCTTCTTGGCAAAGCACCAAGTCTACATAAGACATCTCTTAATCATCTAGCCACATTTGGCCACCATGCAATAGTGTCTAAATTGAGAATTATTGGGTGCTAGGTACTCGGGCCAACAACTACTCCTCATATAGAGGGCCTTACAAAATAGACATTAGAGGAAGTTTGAGATGTTTTAGGGACCCTTTAAGAGGTATCATTAGAAATTTTATGCATGACTTTAAAGTGTTAACTTAATTTGACTAGTCACTCTCATTGTATATTTTATAGGTATAGTAGCTTATGATGTGACTTATAAGATGGGAGTCACTTGAATTCACTTTCTCATTGTATATTTTTTTCTTAAAGTGTTAACTTACTTTGACTAATCACTCTCATTGTTTTTGTTTCTAGGTATAGTAGCTTATGATATTACTTATAAGATGGGATTCACTTGCATTCACTTTTTGATCCCCAAAATTCAAATTTCGAATTTCCAACTTTTGACTCCCTTTACCTTCTTCCTCCCCTCCTCCCCCCTTCTCCCCTAGTGTCCTCCTTCTCCACTTGTCACTCCTCCTCTACTTCTTCTTCTCCACTCCTCTCCCTCATGCATGCTCTCATGCCACTGCTACACCTCCACCCCTTCTCTTATCTCCATCACCTATATCACTCACCAAGGCTTTTCCTTGCATCACTTGTATTCCTTGCAATTTGCACACTTCTACAAAGCTTTTAACTATGTAAGTCCTCTCCTCCTTGTTTACACATCACCTATATCACTCATTTAAGGCTTTTCCTTGCACCACTTTTCTTCCTTGCATTTTGCATACTCCCCTGATAGTTTTCATCATGTCATTTTCCTATATCACTCACTTAGGCTTTTCCTCATACCGCTTCTCTTCCTTGCATTTTGCATACTCCCTTGATAGTTTTCAGCATGTCATTTTCCTTCCTTTAAAGCTTTTATCCCAATATTCTCCTCTCCCTTAGTTTGCAAAATGCCTCTCCAAATCTCCCAAATTTAGGTTACACGTAGATCTTGGCCATGAGTATACACAAACCTTTAGAGTACTAGAGAAGGTAAAATTTACACAAATGTAGATTTGGAAAGCATGCATGAATATAATAGGAAGAGCATTGATCTTTTGACAGATGGTAGGATTTACCTAATGGATCCTCTATCGAGTGTGCTCCACCCCCTTTGGAAATGTAACTATGTTTCTACGTTTTTTGGGTGATGGTCTTAATGATATTCTAAGATATTGTAGAAGGCTACACTTCTTAGCTCTAGGTGAAGCACAAAGAAGGCTATACTTCTTAGAACTAGGAGAAGCACAAAGAAGGGTACAAGCAAAGAACCTTATTCTACTGAGTTAACAAAATATTAAAAGGAATGCAAGAACAAGTTGATGAGCTAACTACTAAAATAAAGGCATTGAAAGGAGAACATATTATCATGGAGAAAAAAATTAGAGTACTAGAAGCTTATAAAGTTAAGCTATGTAACAACACTTTTGTTGCAAAGAGAACGGTTCAAAATCTTCAAAAGCACCTTATAAACATAAAGAATATGCCCATAGACTTAGAGAAAGAAAAAGGAAGTGATAAATGGTGGAGTCGTTAGCTAAATACAATAGTGCAAGAAAAAGAAGACTAAGGGGCACAAGGTGTGAGCTCCTTCTCTAATTTCATTTTCAAAAGTTACATTGAATTTCTATAAGTTAATTAAAGTTACTCTTTTGATTTGTTTTACAAAAAAATTGCTGGTCAAATGATGGGATACAATATTGAAGAAAAGCAAACGAGAACTAAAATCACTTGAAGCACATAATCAAAATAACTAATATTATAAAGATGTTGGATGATCCCAATAACAATGTTTACATGGCATGCTACTCAATAGGTTTGTTAGGGAAGTAAAGGATCTTGTATGTCCACTAGACATATTTCATGTATGTGATAGTGGTGGAATTAGCTGTAGAGCAGCTAATTCCGCCACTAGAAATATTTCATGTATGTGATAGTGGTGGAATTAGTTGTAGAGCAGGGGATATGAAGCAATATATCTATAATCTTCACAGATGCACACAGGGAAAAGGGGTTAATGAGACCCTTGCTGCTGACTCCTTACAGTGTAAGCATAGCTAGACAATGTATGAGTTCTAATGTAGGTGCCATGTTGGGTGATTCTCACTATGTTGAAGATTCCATGCCTATCTCAAAAGTAACCATTTCTTTCATTATACATTAATGAGTTTGTTGTAGGTACCAGGTTGGGTAGTTATCACTATGTTGAAGATTCCATGCCTATCTCAGAAGTAACTTCCTTTAATTATATTGAGTTTAATAACCTTTACTTACAATTGGTTATAGTTAGGGAAATGATTATTATGGATTGACATGGGGTGAGTGCAATGAAATAGTTGTATTTGTTATCAATTTGGATGAATGTCAAGTGGTCAAGGGTCACAAGCTAGAGAGGGTAAGTGTTGTTGGAGGAATTGACCGCTTATCCCTGAGCAACTTACTAAGAGTCTTTAGACATGCATGTAGCATACACCAGGCAGATACGAACCCAACACAATATAGACATGGTCCATAGGCTACGGAAAACTACTTGATTGATCACCTAATAAAAGATACGAAGACACCGATGGCTTAACAGATAACCCTACTAGACATAATACATAAACGGAAATGAATATACCTAGACACAATCAAGAAGACACATATACAAAAAGAGAATAGAAGAACAATCTTGCTTTATTCCAAAAAAAAGAGAATATGATACAATCAACAGCCATACTTGTAAAGTTCAAGATCCATCCTTTTATACTGCTTGCTTGCAATATCCGTTGGTACTATGATTCCCCTCGTCAGATAAGGTGCGCCAACTGGGTGTTAAGGAAGCACCGTTCTTGTAATAAAGTGCTTTGGCTAACATTCGACTAGCCTGACAATTGACGGTGCTGACATGCAGCTCTTAGGTGGCAAGGAAGCTACTTGGCTATTGTTGCGGCTTTGGCCCACGGTGGCACAGACTGACCTACGACCAACGCTTGGCATGCCTATTGGGTCGGATTGTCGATGGCAATTACCTAGAGATGGGCACCATGTTAGATGCTCCTTAGCATCTAACACGTCTAGGGGAGTTGTGATCATAGCTGAGAGAGGCTCAGTCGCACGAGTGGCCTCGCCTCGGCAACCTTCGTGCCTAGACTTTTGAATCCACCAGCGGTAGGCACATCCAGGCACTTGATGTGGAAGAATGGATCTGGAAGAGGTGGAAGATGAAGGATGCCTTCCGCGAGATGAATTCCAGGTATTGATTTTTTTGCAGGCGGACTTCCGGGGGGGGATAAGAATTTTGGAGTTTCTTTTATGCATAAAAAACCATTTTGATGAAAGTAACACTTTTATAAAAAATATTATTTTATGCATCTATTTATGCATAAAAATCCATTTTGATGAAAGTAACACTTTTATAATTAAAAAATATTCTTTTATGCATCTATTTATGCATAAAATCTATTTTGATGAAAGTAACACTTTTCTAATTAAAAAAATATTCTTTTATGCATCTATTTATGCATAAAAATCCATTTTGATGAAAGTAACACTTTTGTAATAAAAAAAATTAACCAATATGCATCTTTCTATGCATAGAACTTAAATCTAATGAAAATCACTCTTTTATAATAATAAAAATAACCAATATGCATCTTTCTATGCATAGAACTTATATCTAATGAAAATCACTCTTTTATAATTAAAAAAATAACCAATATGCATCTTTCTATGTATAGAATTTATATCTAATGAAAATCACTCTTTTATACTTAAAAAAATAACCAATATGCATCTTTATATGCATAGAATTTATATCTAATGAAAATCACTCTTTTATAATAAAAAAATAACCAATATGCATCTTTCTATGCATAGAATTTAAATCTAATGGAAATAACACTTTTAGAATAAATATATTTCTACTATGCATTTTTCTATGCATAGAATGAAAATGACACTTCTAGAATACACAAACGATAGGGATTATTCTTTTAGAATAATAAAAGATGAAACTTATTTCACAAAATTTTTGAAAATTTTTCCATAACCTCCTTTGTATGGCTGACCGTTTTTCAATTTTTCCTATTTTAATTTTCTTAAAAATTAACCCCAATTGGTTTAAAGCATTCTAGACTAATCAAATTTCACTTTTAAAAGAGAACAATATGAAAAGTTTAATTCCAACAATTAGATTACTTAACTAGGATAGAGAAGGGCTGATTTAAGAATGAGAGAGGGGGAAAGCCTTTCCAACAAGGCATAGCATCCATTTATCATTTCAAACAAAACAAAAATTAGAAAACCATTAAAAGAACAAAGAAAAATATAAGATTTCTAACTTACATGAATTCTAGGAGCTTTCCTTTGGCTTGATGGTTTGAGAGATCTACTCTTGTTTACAACAAGAGTGGCCACCAAATCTTTAGAAGAGGAAATGGTCAAAAACTAGTGAATTATTAAGAAATTCACAATTCTTGGCTCTTGGGAGAAGTAGAGTAACAGTGCATAAAACACTATTAAGCTTCAACAAAGGGAGAGGCTTCTATTTATAGGAAAAAGTGAGCTCCTAACCAAGCAAACTGATTCTAGAATTTTCCAGATCAGTTTGGTCAATTTTTGACCATTTTTAGGTCAGTTTAGCTTACTTTTTGGAACTAGACTTGAATTAGGAGAGAGGAGAGATGAATTATCTCAATTTTTGATAATTTAAAACTCCACCACACATGTGAAATAGGCGCCTCCTTCATGAGGGGGGAATTCCCATTGTGAGGTGTCAAAAATCCATTTTTTTAGTATTTCCTTTGGTCCTTAGTCCACTCTTCATCTTATGTGAGTATTTACTCATTTTTGGGAGGATTTTCTTTATTTCTTCTATTTATCTTCTCCACACATTTGGATGAATCTGATTGGCCCCTCAAAACCTTAATTTAAAATTTTCAGAAAATCTAGACCTATAGGATAAGGCCTTCTGAACAGATTATAATTGATTTCTAATGCACCTTCTGAAAATCTTTTTGAACTTCTATTTCGGGGGAACTTATTTTAATAAGAAGAGATATTTTTTCATCCAAAATATTCAAAATCTGAATAATCTCTCTCTAGAATATTTTCTCTCTCTAGGTAGAAACAATATCTTTTATATTTTTGAAGAGGGATTTGATTACAGGGGAAGATGCTAGACATCTTGAGAGGCTGGAGAGGAATCTTACATTCTCTCCCACTTAAAAAATGCGAGATGTCCTCATCTCGCAAACTGGGAGTAATCCCGCAACAGTTCGGCTTCTTTCTCCCAGGTGGCATCTTCAAAAGGATAGAACTTCCATTTGACCAATAATTCTCTCAAAATTCTGTTTCTGAGAATCTTTTCTCGAACATCAAGGATTTCTTCAAGTTGGAGCTCCATCTACCCTTGGGTTGTTGAAGAAGTTTAGATTTCATCATCAAGCACATTAACTCATCATCCTTGACTGCTTGGAATGCTTAAGGACTTTGGAGCTCCATCTACCCTTGGGTTGAAGAAGTTAAGATTTCATCATCAAGCACATTAACTCATCTTCCTTGACTACTTGTAATGCGTAAGGACTTTGTCAAAAGCCTTTTTTGCTACAATGATCTGCTATAGGCTCGGGGTACTGCCATCATTGACCAGAGCCTGGTAAAAATCTTTAGTTTCATTTGGAGTTTGCCCTGTGCTTTGTTGCGGATCAAATTGATCCTTGGTGACCATCCTTATGTAAAGGGCTTGGTCGATATCTTTCCATTATCTAGACAACGTCAACCTCGAACAGGCTCATCGGGTTTGCATTTTATTGGAGATACTCTTCCTCCTCATCAAGGTCTAACCCTTCCAGCTTGTTGACTCCCTTGGCTACTTTTAGCCGGAATGGTTTTTCCACTTTTCGTCTACTACTGGGACTGAAATCCTTATTTTCTTCTTTTCACGTCATATAGTGATTTATATCCACGTCCCAATCTTGCTTGATCCGCGCACTTGCCAGAGCCAAGGGTCTGCCGAGAAGCATCGGGTAAGCACCTTTGATATCCTCCATCCGGAGCACTACTACTACATTCTAGAAACAAAATCCAGATACTTCAAGTGTGAGCTCGTAGATCAATCTGAGTGGCTACACTCAGATTGATCAACGGGGGCGGTGAGTGGCTACACTCACCGCCCCCGTTGATCCTCTGCCATTTTGATCAATCTGAGTGGCTACACTCAGATTGATCAATGGGGGCGGTGAGTGGCTACACTCATCGCCCCCGTTGATCCTCTGCCATTTTGACAGTGAATAGAGCGAGCTCCCATCTGCTCAACCCAAGCATTTGGCATGTTGCATCTTATAGGATGTTGACTCTGGAACCACCATCTAGCAAAACATTTGCTATATCCACTCTAGTCAACTTGACCTGGATCATTGGGATGGCTTCATCATAGATAGGGGCTTCCCTTGATGTGGGGTGTCTGCCTTCTCGATATTCAAGGCTTCCAACCGGTCTGCAAGGGCACCGTCTTCTCTTGTTGAGGTTTCAAGTGACCCATCACAACTGGTCCTTGAAACTTGGCACCAATGTAAGGAGCTGTTCCACTGACATGTGAATTGGCTATCACTTCAGATCTTCCCATAGATCATACGGCTAGTGTTTGGCTTCAGTGAGCATAATCGGTTAATCCACCCGCTTCTATGCATTCGCACATCCTCCCGGCCGTGGTGTCTTCGCACCTTGCATAGGCCTGTGCATCTCCACACCGGCAAGGACACTTCATCTTCCTTCTCTAGGTTCATCTCTGAAAAATTGACTTGGGGTTCTAGCTGACAGATTGGCCTTAGCTTTTTTGGCTCCTTTTTCGTAGCGCCTCTCTAGCTTGCTGCTTTTCCTCCCAATCAAACACTTTCATCTAGATTTTGTGATGTTCCTGCCAAGTGACCACGTTCTTCTTTCCCTTCTTATCTAAGGTTGGTTCCTTCTCACCGTCTCGGGTTGCATGGATCTTGTCACCACCATGGCTGATGATTCGGTCATCTCTGTGTGGTCGGCTAGACGACTACCTGCTTATCTAGGGCTTGGATCTCTATCGCATTTACTATTGGTGACCAGATGCTCAAGCCTAGGCTCCCTTTACTTCTACCCTATGCTTTCTCCATATTTCACATTTCGACTTCCAATTCCATGGCAATAAAAGTATGTGAAGACAGTCCTTTGAGCACTAGCCACGTCCCTTGGAGGAAAGTTCATGCATGGGCGGTATTGGGGTCTTCGGTATGGGTCCAGTGGAGCCATTAGGTTGGGTGGGTCAAACGGCAGCCACAACGAGAGCTTGGATCACTGGTTGTGCGGAGGGGCTCTCCTCCCATTGTAGCGGAAAGCTTAAGTGGTATGTGTGGCCGTTCTGCAAATGGCGCACCAGAGTTCATTCAAGCCACACTCTTTGGCTCTGTGTCCATGATTGCGATACCTCGCACACCAAGTGCCTGACTGGATGGTTGGAGTGGACTGTGCACCTTCATTGGTCAACTGAGCCATGGCTACAGGCAATTCCTTCGCTGTCTTCCCTACCTTCTTGCTCATTGACTGTGCCTTGCGATGTTCCTCCTCCTCCTCCAATTCCTCACTTATCGTGGAATCATCAAAATCATCCTCCTCATCTGAAGATCTGGATGTGGACTTCTTGGAGTTCCTTTTACTCTTGGACTTGCCTTTGCCTTTAACGGAGGAGCCTACTAGCAAACGCTCGACTCTGAGAGAAGAATCAACAACGAGCTACTCCATAATTATGGTAGCTAGGTCGGCACAGCAAGATGCAGCATTTAACTTGCTTGCTGATGCCCTTCATGAAATAAGAATTGAGGATTTCCTCCGCAAGCCAATTGGCTGATCTAGCCGACGGAGAAGCTTCCTGAATTTTGCACCATATTCCTCCACTATCAGGCTCTTCTGGTTCATCCTGTATAGCTTATCTAGCACATGCATGGATGTTTTGTCTTCCCTGAATCATTGAAGGAAAGCATCATAAGTGGGGAAATGGTTGTACTCATATTGAGAAACCTAGAGAGCGGCACTCTTCTGGAGTGTCGGGACAAACGTGGCCTTTTGAGGTGTTGGTCCACCGGGTCGAGTACATTCATGCGCTAAGCACTGTCAAAGAGCAGAATGTGAGCATCCGCATCCTTCAATGATTTCTCGAAGAACTTGGGATACTTTACGGTGTGACAGCTAGTTGCTCCAACATGTTGTAGTTGAGGGGACATGGATGTGGGGGTGGTGGTGGTGGTAGTGGTGGAGGTGGTATGAATAGTGGTAGGGGTGACTAGTTCTTCTTTGGATTGGGATTCCGGTTGTTCAGGTTCAAATTCAATGGGTTGTTCTTCAGGTCTGACGAACAAGAATTCGCGAGCTTGGTCGCGCACCGAGTAGCACCTTTCATGTGCTGACATGAATGACGGGTTTAAAAACAAGGGAAATAGATTCAAACACAATGACAATCGGGCATCAAGCAAAATGGAACCAACAAGAAGTAGAAAAAAGCATCATGGTCCCCAAAGTGTTATCAGAAGAATTGCCCACTTATCCTCGAGCAACCTACTGAGAGCTTATGCGCTGCAGCATACACCATGCGGATACGAACCCAACACAATACAGACACGGTCCACGGGCTACGGAAAACTACTTGACTACTCGCCTAATGAAAGATACGAAGACATCGATGGCTTAACAAATAACCCTAATAGACATAATACATGAACGGAAACGAATATACAAAGACACAATCAGGAAGACGCATATACAAAGAGAGAATAGAAGGACATTCTTACTTTATTCCCAAAAAAGAGAATATGATACAATTGGCAACCAGCCTTGTAAAGTTCGGTATCCATCCTTTTTGCTTGCAATATCCATTGGTACTGTGATTCCCCTAGTGATAAGGTGCACCGAGATTGGGTGTTAAGGAAGCACCGTTCTTGTAATAAAGTGCTTTGGCTAACATTCGACTAGCCCTGATAATTGGATGTGCTGACATGCGGCTCTGGTCTACGGGCAGCACAGGCTGGCCAACGGCCAACAATAAGCTTAACATTGATGAATAAAGAACTAAGAGGTAAAGAGACATCTGTAGACAAACTTATGACACCATTAAATCCTAACCATGATGAGTTACTGCAAAGATGCCAATTGATGATGAAAGTGCATCAAGTAATATATTAAAGAAAAAAAGAATAAGGAAGAAAATGAATATTTTGGTGTGTAATCCGAGAAAAATATTTTGGTGTGTAATCCAAGAAAAATATTTGGTGTGGCTGGCTACATTTGAGGTGCGAATATAATCACACGATACACTCACATGATATTTTAAAAGGAGTTGAATATGATTAAAAAACAATCTATAGGGATAAATCTAGAGGTAGATGGCATCAACACATTTAGTATTAAGTGGCACTGCAGGTGATTTGAAGACATGAAAGTGCATGCATGGATGTAAACATGGAAAAAACTCAAAATTCACATGCTTATTTGTTGCCACACTAGAGTTGAAGATGAGAAAGGAATTGATGCAAAGAAAAAGGAAAAAAAAAAAGGAATACAAAGTAAATGAGCAAGAAAGAGGGAAATACAAACCCAAAAGGAGAAGGCAAAAAACCTACCAAATGGGCCAACGAGATCAAGAGATGCGATCAAAATCTTCCCCTAAATCAACATGAAATTGATAAAGACTAGGACCCAATTCTTGATATCCCTCTTTGTCATGTCCATCCATGTACCCTTTATATAAGGCTTAGGATATTAAATTTAAAGCTTTTCATTTTGCACATCAACTATAAATGAAGCATGGAGCCAGAACAAAGACATGGCGAGTCTATTGCCAAACTAGAGGAGATGTGTCAAAAGTGGGCTTGCAATACTTTGTGATTTTTTGGTGCTCATATTTATGTAGTTATGATGATAAGCATATGCACCAAGTGTTCTAGCCACAAAGTGATAATGACCATGACCACCAAGTCTTAGCCACTTAGAGAGCTATTAGTAACGTGATAGTCTCACTGTCACTTTCTTGTTATTATTATTACATAATTTTAGTGCAATTGGCATCTCTTTTATAGTTTTTTTTTTCAAAATGAGACCCATTGTTGTGTTTTGTTTTATTGCCATGAATTAATTTAAAAGATATTAACTATCTTATAAAACTTTAAATTGTCTCTCATTCCATGTTTTGATAAAAATCTTAAATAAAATAATTGAAGGTTATATGAGGAGAAAATAGTTTCAGTCTCATTACAATACAAAATTGCAAATCTTTGTGTAGGTGGCATTAATGTCAATCTCTACATTAAGCACATTGATTCTAATGCATCTAACTAATCACATCTTAAATTAGATATGACGAGATACAAAAGATTACATACTCTTCTAAGACTTAAGGTAGAACGTTGTAAATATGTAAAGTCAACATTACGATTGTAGGTGTATATCATGAGGTTGAATGTTTAAGACTTAACTCCTAGCTTTAATTATGCTATGTTGTGGAGGATACATTATTATTGTTTATGAAATTCACAAGAGAATGCCATTGTCTTCTTACATCATGATAACAGACATAAGAGTTCATGTACTATTTGAAAGCTTTACATAACATAACTAAAACACTTCTGCAGCATGTGTCTCACACTCTTTCAAAGAAAGATATTTAAAAATAATAATTCAAGACATAGATCACATCACTGATTTTCACAGTGAATGCATCGATTAATTGAAGTCTTAAATTAAATATGAAGAGATCCAAAAGATTACATACTCTTCTAAGACTTAAGGTAAAACATCTCTATTTTAAAAATATACTTATGTATATGCAAGGTTGTAATTGCGGCTGTCAAGTTATGTAGGATGTATTTTTGTTTGTAGAATTTACAAGAGACCTCATAAAATTGAAGTATAGGACTTGTATTCATCTACAAAAATAAGGAATGCCTTTATCTTTCGTAGTGATAATAGGTACAAGAATTTGTGTACTATTTGAAGGCTTTGCATAACACAACCAAAACACTTTTGTAGCATTCAAGGCTATAATGAGGAGATATTAGATCTAATCATTGCTATACAAAAGAAATTTTCTTTATGTAAGTTGTATTGATATTCACCACTACAGTGAAAGCATGGACCTCTTTTATTTTGAGGAAAAGCCTAAAAATATGAAAATGAGAGATATGACTAGCTCTAGTCTTCAATGAATTTACTAGGACTCACAAATGTTATTTGCAAGTAGACGCATTGATTGAATCTAGTCTTACGAGTTAAATAGGAAGGAATTCAAAAGACTACATACTCTTTTAAAATATAGTTATAAAAATTAAGATTATAATTGTGGTTATAGATCATGAGGTTTGATGTTTAGGCCTCAAGTACTGACTTCAATATCTCTAGGTTAGGTAGGATGTATTCTTGTTCAATATCTCTAGGCTAGGTAGGATGCAATTTACAAGAAACCTTCAAAAATTTGAAGAGTAGGACTTAAGAGCTAGACTTGAATTCACCTACAATTCTATATAACACAATTAAAACACTTTTATATACATATATGCATATGTATATATATGTACATATGTTGTATAACATTGCTTGTCTCATTAAACTTGGTCATTTAGTTTGGAAATTTGGATAGCATGTGTGAATCTTTTGAGTGGTCTAGGTACTGGCACATGCATCGATGTTGGTGCAATCCGTTACTAACCCTCTCCCTATTTCCTTCGCTCTAATGACATCGCATCTTTGATCACACGACACTATTGGAAGTGGTGGGTATAAGTAAGGGTATGGGTGAGGATATGGTATTGTGCTATATGCTAGAGATGGTGTATGTCCAACTGGTCACATTTGGGTTATAATATGAGGGTAATATACTTCTACATGGACCAACCCTATTTCAGAGCTCTAACTCCTAGTCCTATTTAGAGGAATCCACCATATCTAAGGCTTGTGGATCCAAAACCTCCTACTCCTAACATTCCTCTAGCTCTCATGTCGATGGATGCTCCCAAACCTCCTTCCCCTAAGAACTTCTGTCCCAAAGACAGATGATCTCTCTGCTTGAAACTTGTTGTCCCTCCTCCTCTAAGCCAAAGATAGAGCTAGAAGATCCAAAATCTCTAGTCGAAGGAATAGTTTTTGTGTTAATTGGGGTTAAGGGAGGAATACCCCTGATGGATTTGCACTCCTACCATGTGAACATAATATATTGGGGTCTACGCTTGGAACTAGTGATGGGTGGTACTATGGCCATTTTGATGGGCCTGGTATAATCCTCATGGGTGCTGAAGGTATAGTGCTACTCCCTGGGATAAAGTATCTAGATTGAGAAGTGAAGCTTCTTTGAGATATATAGCTCTCTAGCTCTTGGATGTGTTATACATGGACAATTATAATGGTGCACGGCCTAGTTGAAGAGTCTAGTTAAGGAGAAATTTGGGGGACACAGGATCAACCAATATAGTTTTGCATGGTAATTTTGAAGAACCGAGTGTTTAGAGCTTTGCACAAGGTACATTGAGATATAGTATCACTTTGTGTGCAAGTTGATCATGGATGGACTGGTCAAACCCTAGACAATCGAAAGTTGGGCTTCCTCTACAAGGCTAAAATTGCTCTCTACTTTCTACAAAACTAAAGCCATAATTTTGAAGTGTTACGCCAAAACTTTAGAAAGAGGTTCTTTAATGACATGCCATTAATTTTATACAAAAAGGGGTCCATAATAGCTCTAGCATGATTTCAGGCATACATAGGGGCCTACATGCAATGTCTTGCCCTCCTACATGTGGGATTAGATTAAAATATGAACAAAGGCTACACGAGAATATAATGCCAAATGGCAGAAGAGCTGGGGCTTTATTATTGTTCTTTAAGTCCTCAATTCAAAACACTGTGATTAAACAACAAACATGGACAAGTTACACAGAGACAACATGAATAGATTCAATGGAAAAAATCCATACAGAATATGGGTAGTTTTCTCATCTCAAAATTAATCTTAAGACGTGCTATATGGGGTTTCAACATGGGTGCGACTATAGTAGGAAGCAGACAAGGAGAAAGACTGCAACAAAGAATGAAGCCAGCAGCATGATGCTTCTGAATTTTGATTTGGATTTTGAATGTGCTTGTGTCAAGGTGTGCGCGAGTGTCCGCCGAGAGCTGATCAGCAGGGAGCTGAGCATGCTTCTTGCTGAATCCACACCACGTCCGATGGCGTCCAGGATTTCATGCGCTTCTTTATGGATTCTGACTGTCGATATGGCTTTGCTCTGCACTCGCTTCTCCGTGGCAACAATGACAACGTAGTCTTCTTCGTCAGGCAGAATATGGATCGCAATGTACTGTGGAGGACTGGGTTCTTCTTCAGGTATATCGATTACACTGTGTGGTGGAGGACTGGGTTCTAATTCAGGTATATCGATTACACTGTGTGATGGCGCGCGATCATCATCCATGGCGGTATTAATCAGCACACGTGAATTTCTCAGTTCGACACGAGAAGAGATTCTCGCCCTCTACTAATAGGCTCGCCAAAAAGCAAAGAGCAAAAAGCGGAAAGGCGATCTTGCTTTTTCTCGCTTTGCTTTTTCAAAAGAATCGCCAACCGATTGCTTTCGCCCTCCCTTTTTCGTGCCCCAAGCCCTACATATATATATATATATGCATGCACTTATGTGTATAGATATACACATGCCTGTATGTATGTATGTATGTGTATATAGATAAGATACACACATGCCTGTATATATGTGTATGTATGTATGTATGTAATTTAAACTGAGCAATCTTTTTTGGGCTTACACTTTTAAATGGTCCAAATGGACTTTACGAAAGGAGGAAGAAAGGGAAAGGAGGGGGCTATACAACTGTGGGAAACAATAAGCTCTTGTATTATTGCATCATTGACATTTTCCTACTATAGTGGTCTAATGAATGGATCTTACAAATAAACCCCCCAGCCCAGTCCCCCAATACACACACACACACACACAAAGAAAGTGCGTGTGTGTGTGTGTGTGTGTGTGTGTGTGTGTGTGTTGCTCATGTATTGGGGGGACTGCGCTAGGGCGTTTATTTGTAAGATCCATTCATTAGATGTATATATATATATATATATATATATATATATATATATATATATATATATATATATATTTATGTCTATATATATGTGCATGTGTGTATATATGTATATGTATATGTGTGTACACATACACAACATGTGTATGCACGTATATATGTGTGTCCATGTACATGCACGTATGTTTATATTGCGTGTGTATACCTGTACATATGAATACATTCATGCATGCATGCACGTATATGTGTGTGTCCATGCACATACACATATGTTTACAATGTATGTACACATATACATATGAATACATTCATGCATGCACACATACACTGATACATATATATACACACATACATGTATGTATAAATGTATATATATGTGTGCATTTATGTATATGTATATATATGTGCATACAAATCTGTGTGTGTGTGTGTGTGTGTGTGTGTGTGTGTGTGTGTGTGTGTGTAGGTATATATATACATACATTTGTGTGTGTGTGTGTGTGTGTAGAGAGAGAGAGAGAGAGAGAGAGAGAGAGAGAGAAATGTATACCTTTGATCTGAAAGAAATGTGAGCTAGCTAGTCCATGTTAGAAGATGTTTTATTTTTTATGGTGAGAATGTAGGCCACATGGCAATAGTATAAGCTACTTCATGATTACGACGTTGGCCTCAAGGTTGAGAGCAAGAGAAAGTGGGACCCATGCATAACCCTATAAGACCATAGTAATAGTCTACTATTATTCAATAAACTATAAGAAAATATTAAAAATTACTATATATAACATTTTAAGATAAATGACTCCTAAATTTAGTCCCATTCCACGTCACCCACCCCTCCATGGCATCTTTTCTCGCGTACCAACACATCACTCTAAAATGTCCAAGACCCAATAGCATAGAAACAAAGAGGCCATGTAATGCCATGTAACTTCTCTCCATTTGCTCAGAGATTTTGACAATGTTCTTTTTCAAGAGTTGCAACTTGCACAAACATAGGACAACTGTAACAAAGTTTATGAATGCTAGGCCATCAAATTCCCTTACTAGACCACTTCCCCACAAGCGAGAGGGCAATCAAACCGAGAGGCCAATGGTGTCTCTTATGATCACTACCCCATTGTGGTGGGTGATCAATACGATGGGAGGCCATCCCCACCATCAATACGATAAGAGGCCATCCCCACCATTCAATACGATGGGAGGCCATCCCCACCATTCAAATTAAAAACCAGTCTAAATTGTAATCCTTTGAATATGATTATAAAAGGATGGTTGCAAGCTACGGGTGCTCAAACCCGTCCCATCACCCCAAAGATGGGACAAGCATCTCTCGCAAAAAATTGCGAGTGGCATACCTCGATCGAGGTATATAGGCAAATCACAACATGCCACCCATCCATGAACCTCGACTTGGATACCTTGATCAAGGTTCAAGTGGCATCCACATAGGCCCCTCCAGACCTCGATCGAGGTCCAAGTGGGCATCGACATCGAGCTCGCTCGATGTCGAGTCATTTGCCATGCAAGACCTCGATCAAGGTGCACATAGGTGCCATGCCAGAACTCGGGTTTGATGCCACGCAAGACCTCAATTGAGGCCCATGCATGTGGATCTATACATGTATGTGTATGCCCCATATCATATGTACCTCAATCGAGGTCCATAAAATAAATATATATATTTTTAAATCTCATCCATCCAGACCTTGATCGAGGTACCTGGACCAAATCTTTACCATTGAGACCTCGATCGAGGTATAAATATCAAAATCTTGACCATCCAAAAGTTGCAAATCGCCATTGTTTCTACCTTGATCGAGGTAGAGGTATACCTCGATCAAGTATGAAGATCATATCTGTGTTGTCCATACCTCGATCGAGATACTATGTATTAATTGACACCATCTAGTTATCTTGTGAAAAAAGTGCTAATTTTTGTCGCCATTTCATTGGTCCCCTAAACCGACCTTCTTCGAGGTGTTATAAAAGGATCAAAGAAAAATCTACCATTCTCACACAAGCTCTCTAGCTCTAGCGATTAGTGTCCTCATTATTAGCTTCCTTAAGCCTAATTATCCTTTTGTTCTTTTTAGACTTGTGCTTTCATACTTAACCTTCTAGGTCTCTTAGTTAGCATGGAGTCACATGATCAACCACGTGACTCCATAACCAACCTGATAGCTTGCGTTAAGCACGAGATAAGGCTACTATTCATGCTATTGCCTATAGATAGTCCATCTACGCTACACATTGTGTTAGACCTAGAGACCCTTCTCACATCGCTCTATAGCCTCTCTAGCGTTTTGTTTATAGATGAGTGGATAGAGAGGCATCATGTATCTGATATGTTTAGAGGCTTATCTTATCCATGAGGTAGATAGACTACCTAGTATTAGAGATGGAGTTTTAGACCTTTTTGTCGATAGTAGGTAGCGAGTGTGATCTGGGGTAGGGAAGCCCCTTTCTATTTCTAATTGCGCCCACCCTTACGGCAGTGCATATCTATAGCTGATATGTCACTGCCTATGGGAGGATGGCTAACCATCGGATCCCATTATACTTTGCAAAATAGTTATATGCAGAGTTTGTTTTGGGACATCACGTGGACTACACAGACCACTAGCTTGGTGGTGGTGGTGCTAGGCAAAGGGCGTATGTAGGACCAAGGTCCCAAGAGACCTCCACCAACCCTTCACATAGCTCAGGGGAATCCTGTTTTTCTACCCTTATCTAGTGTCAAGGCACTAGGTTTGCATGTTGGTGTGGATGGGAATTCAGCTTACAAAGAGCATCCAGTACATGGTGCAGCTTTTTTCACAATCCAAGACCCCACTTATCTATTTTTAAGGTGGTTATCTATTTTATTGTATCAACAATTTCTTCAAAATGTTCTTTGTGCATTTGGTAGATAACTCATTAAACTTTGACCTTTCCTATAGGCACCAGTGTCTACGAGAATGCTAGTCTAGTTGCATCTCATGTGACTGAGAGTCTCATAGTTGAGATTTAGCACGCAAAAGCACAACTCTAGTCGGTGAGGGAAGAGCTCCATCAAGCGAGAGTAGAGCTGGAATAGTCTAGATAGTATGCGAGAATATACTTGGAGAATATGAGAGGGCATCTTTTCGATGAGGTGACCAGGCACCGGATTGCAAAGCATTGTTTTGAGCATTATTTCCATCAGACACGACTTGTAATTCGTGATTGGTGGGGGAGTGTGTCAACTCCCTACATCGCCTGATATCCTCGTCTAGCCACTAACGTCAGAAGTCGATGTTCTTTTACATCCTATGCTCCAAAGTTTCTTCATAACACCGCCTTCCTAGTTTGCATGGTTTCCCTTGATGCCATCCAGTTCTATCGATTGGAATGCCTCTCACCATGCAAACGTCATCTGATGGCAATAAAACTTTGTAAGTATATGAGGTGGACCTAGCCCCACATGCTTGCAAATTTTCATCACCATCAAGCATACATTTGGCTAGTAGTCAAGTGGGGCCTAGTGTCCAAATTTGAAGTCTCTTAGTGCTCGAGATGCTAGGAGAAATCCCGCTCTTTGACATGCCATCATATCGAATGGTGATGACACTTTGTAGGTATGTGGGGTGGGCCTAGCCCCACATGCTTGAAAAGTTTCATCACAGCTGACATTTGGTATGTTAAGTGGGGCCTAGTGCCTAAATTCAAAGTCTCTTAGTGCTCGAGAGGCTAGGAAAAATCCCTCTCTTCTGCATGCCATCATAAATAAATGATGTCCCATAGCAATGAAACTTTGTAGGCATGTGGTGTTGGTCTAGCCCCCCATGTCTAAAAGGTTTCATCACTATCAACTAACATTTTTTTGGTCAAGTGTGGCCCAAATTAAAATCCTACTCTTTTGCATGCCATCATACCCAAACATCGTCCATTGGCGATGAAACTTTGTACACATGTGGGGTGGGCCTAGCCCCACATGCCTACAAAGTTTCATCACCATGAGCCGAATTTGGTTGGTCAAGTGGGGCCTAGGGTCCAAATTTGAAGTCTCTTACTGCTTGAGAGGCTAGGAAAAATCCTGCTCTTTTGCTGCCATCATACCCAAACATCATCCGATAGTAGCGATAAAACTTTGTGCGCATGGGGGGTGGGCCCAATCCACATTCTTGCAAAGTTTCGTCAACATCAAATGACATTTGGTTGGTCAATCACGACTGATGGTGATGAAACTTTGTAGGCATGTGAGGTGGTCCTAGATCCACATATCCACAAAGTTTTATCGCTATCAACCGATATTTGGTTGGTGCCCAAATTTAAAGTCTCTTAGTGCTCGAGAGGCTAGGAACAATCCCGCTCTTCTACATGCCATCAAACCCAAACCTCATCCAATGGCAATGAAATTTCGTAGGAATGGGTGGTGGTCCTAGCCCCACATTCTTGCAAAGTTTAATCACCATCAGACAACATTTGTTTGGTCAAGTGGGTCCCAATGCCAAAATTTGAAGTTTCTCAGTGCTTGAGAGGCTAGGAAAATCTTTCTCTTCTGCATGCCACCATACCCAAACATCACCCGATGGAGATGAAACTTTGCAAGCATGTGGGTGTGGGCCTATCACCACATGCGTATAAACTTTCATCACTATCAGGACCAATATTTGGTTGGTCAAGTGAGGCCCAGTGCCCAAATTTAAAGTCCCTTAGTGCTGAAGAGACTAGGAAAGATCCGCTCTTCTGCATACCATCATACCCAAACATCCTCTGATGGAAATGAAACATTATAGGCATAGGGGGTGGCCTGGCCCCACATGCTTGCTAAGTTTCATCACCGTCAAGCAAAATTTGGTTGGTCAAGTGGGGCCCAGTGCCCAAATTTGAAGTCTCTTAGTGCTCAAGAGGCTAGGAAAAATCCCACTCTTCCACATGCCGTTATATCCAAACGTCATCTAATGGTGATGAAACTTTGTAGACATGTGGGTGGGCCTAGCCCCACATGCCTGTAAAGTTCCATCACTATCGACAGCGCGGATGACATTTGGTTGGTCAAGTGGGGCCCAATGTCCAAATTTAAAGTCTCTTAGTACTTGAGGAAAAGTCCCACTCTTTTGCATGCCATCATACCCAAACGTCGTCTGCCGATGGTGATGAAACTTTGAGGCATGGGCAGGTGACCCTAGCCCCACACACTTCCAAAATTTCATCACCACTGGGAGACATTTGTTTGGTCAAGTGCGGCCTAGTGCCCAAATTTGAAGTCTTTTAGTGCTCGAGAGGCTAGGAAAAAATCCACTCTTCCACATGCCATTATATCCAAACATCGTCAGATGGTGATGAAACTTTGTAGGAATGTAGGTGGGCCTAGCCCCACATGCCTAAAGAGTTTCATCACTATCAATAGACATTTGGTTGGTCAAGTGGGGCCCAATGCCCAAATCTGAAGTCTCTTAGTGCTTGAGAGGCTAGGAAAAATCCCGTTCTTCTACATGCCATCATACCCAATCATCGTCCGCCGATGGGAAATGAAACTTTGCAAGCATGGGGGTGGGCCTAGCCCCATGTGCTTACAAAGGCTCATCATAGTGTCCAAATTTGAAGTCTCTTAGTGCTCAAGGTTAGGAAAAATCTTTCTTTTTTGCATGCCATCATACCCCTAATGGGTGGCAATGAAACTTTACAAGCATGTGAGGCGGGCCTAGCTCCACATGCGTGCAAAGTTTCATCACTATTTGGGTATGATGGCATGTGGAAGAGTGAGATTTTTCCTAGCCTCTCGAGCACTAAGAGACTTCAATTTTGGGCACTACTTGACCAACCAAATGTTGGTTGATAGTGATGAAACTTTGCAGGCATGTGGAGATAGGCCCACCCCACATGCTTGTATAGTTTTATCACCATCAGGTGATGTTTCAATACCAATGGTGATAAAACTTTGCAATCATGTGGGGTGGGCCTAGGTCCACATGCATGCAAAGTTTCATCACTATCGGCCGACGTTTGGTTGCTCAAGTGGGACCCATTGCCCAAATTTGAAGTCTCTTAGTGCTCAAGAAGCTAGGAAAAATCTCGCTCTTTCACATGCCCTCATACCCCCAATGGCGATGAAACTTTACAAGCATGTGAGGTGCACTTAAGCCCACATGCTTGCAAAGTTTCATCACACCCCACATGCTTTCAAAGTTTCATCACTATTTGGGTAGTATAGCATGTGGAAGAGTGAGATTTTTCCTAGCCTCTCGAGCACTAAAAGACTTCAAATTTGGGCAATGGGACCACTTGAGCAACCAAACAGCCGATGGTGATGAAACTTTGCAAGCATGTGGGACCTGGCCCACCCCCCCATGCCTGCAAAGTTTTATCACCATCACATTTAGGTATGATGGCATGTAGAAGAGAAGGATTTTTTCTAGCCTCTCAAGAACTAAGAGGCTTCAAATTTGAGCACTAGGCCTATTTCAAAGATCTCACACCTTCATCACAGTCATCTGTGCTCGATGCTTTGATCGAGCATCCCAACATGGTGGAGTGCAGGGCGATGTCTTCTATTGGAGGTCGAAGAGAGAAAAGAGATGGCATGGCACTGCTTACAAGTGTGTGTCAATCCTATGCAATTATCAAGAAGAGGAATAGTTGCAGGTGCTTTGGCTGCTTGAAGGGCCATTATGGCAGCTATAAGTAGCTCCTAAATGGGAGGTAAATTGAGTGCCACATCTCACATCCTTTCTATATCACCATGCAGACTTAGAGTTGTCTCTAGTAGAAGACAATGTTTGAATGCCAATGACACTGAAGCATTGTTGGCAAGTAGTGGTCGTGCACCTAGGCATGATCACCTAGTTGACAAAACCACTAGATCCCTAATAGAGAGGTTTTGAGAGGAGAATTTTTGCACCTCACCAGATTCCAAGAGAGCTTTGTGCAAGAGAGTCACAAAAGATGTGTTCATTGAACATAGTGCTTTCTTTCTTGAGATGACCCAAACTGAGTTATATTCCCAGTTTGTGGCATCATTTCCAGACCTTAAAATTGGGCAGAGGTCATTTGAGGAGTCTAAACCTTGGTTTGTGAGGTACTCACAAGAACGTGACACATGTTTATGTTACTACCATATTGAGTTCTGGCTTTTTTATGATGTGTTTCGTTCTCTTTCTAGGCATAAAAACTTGCCTCATAGTACTTGTGAGTTCACCCACTATGGACAAGCATAAACCTCGTTCTCTTAGTTCACATCAACATCATTCAGGGAGGTGTACCCATACATTCGACACACTCACTCTGCCAAGTGGTTGGATAGCCAGTTTTGACTCACTCTGCCAAGTGGTTGGATAGCCAGTTTTGAGCATTCTTAGCAGAGTTCCCTATTGGTGTGATTATCTTTGTGGTGGATGTTTTAGAGAACTACACATTCACACCTTTTTAAGAGATACAATATGAGTATTACTTCTCTGAGTAGGTATTCTTTATTGTTAACATTGATTTCATAATATTGTTAAGTAGGTATTCTTTATTGTTAACATTGATTTCATAATATTGTTAAGCGGGTATTCTTTATTGATAACATTAATTTCAAAACATTAGAGTAAAAATGAATCAATATACGATCTTTTCCCTCCCCTGTCCACACTAGGTTGCTATTTCGGTACATATTAGCTATCAACATGCAAAAGCACATATATATGGAGTGGAGAGCATGCTCAAGAGGCCAACATAATTATTCGAGATTATCATTTCTACATTCATGATGATCACCCACATGGTACATATTTTGTGCAACATTGCTTTCATCTTCATGATGATTTTTTATGAGATCGCAGGGTTATATGGTGACAGCAATGGATATGGTCTGATGGATGTGGATCACATTTTAAGTCTACATGATAGTTCTATTGGATTTACAGGTAGTACTTATACTTTCAAAGAGTCCTTACATAGCTAGAGCTCAAAGATATATCTTTATGGAATACTAACAAAGAGATTTTTTTGGATTTACAGGTGGCATGTGTAGTCTACTAAACCAGTGATTTGGAGCTACTTTAAGATTGGATTTACAGGTGGCATGTGCAGTCTACTAAACCAGTGATTTGGAGCCACTTTAAGATTGGTCACGGGAAGGGTGAGCATGATGGTGCAGGCACATGTGTGAAACATTCTTTACAACCTTATCAATTTGCAACATGATTTAGAGTGGTTTAGAGATGCACGCCAGGTGGTCGAGTGGTATTCTCAGCATTTGCATGAGAATGTAGTCTCATTCTATCAAGACATGATGCAAGGATTTTCAGGATATTTTTTTGGTGCGTGGATGATAGCAGTATTGAGACCACTCTGCCCCATATGAATGTGAGATAGTAGTAGGTACCCTTAACTTACATTCCGTTAGGAGTTCTAGCTTGAGTTATCCAACGATCTCTTCACACGACGATTTACATGATTTTGTGGAGCATGTATGGATGGTGATTGGGTAGATCGTTCCAAGTCATACTCGGTAGATCACTGGCTCCAACAGGTCCTCAGTCCCAAGCATCCTTCTCAGCTAGTGTAGTCTTCATAGCATGTCAGTTTTATGCTCATGCACACTATGATGCACTAACAGATTTACTACAGGAGGGTGATGTATTTGTTGTTATTACCGATCTGGGTAATAAGTAGAGTACTATCTGTTGAGTTGCACTAGGCCAAAGTGCATCCTCAACTAGGATACGATAGATAATCATGGGTTTTATTTTGATGCCCACAACATGATTATGGTAAGCTAGTACAATCAACAAGTTGAACGTCATCGAGGGATTCTTGAGTTCCAGTAGTGGCAGTTGGAGTTAGAGGTGTTTTAGTACTCTCATCTAGTTATTGCAGTCAAGCTTAGACTTGGTTGCATACATAGTAGGCAACTTGGATCCAAACCACGTTTTTGCCTTGCTGCAGAGGATGACCATGAGGAAATTTTGGAGAATTTGAGAGCTAAAGAGGGTTCTACATAGTAGTTCTCCATCATTGTACTTTTTTTTCAGTTCCAATTTCATGAGGTTGACATTTCCTTTGCTCCTAATTGTAGCATTGTATTGTATGTCCATTTGGACTATTCTACATGATTATTTCATGCTTACAAAGTTTCATCTCACTATCAACCAGCATTGGTTAGTCAAGTGAGACCCAATGCCTAAATTTAAAGTCTCTTAGTGCTCAAGAGGCTAGGAAAAATCCCGCTCTTCTGCATGCCATCATATCCAAACATCATCCGAGTGGCAATGAAACGTTATAAGCATGTGGGGTGGGCGTAGCTCCACGTGTGTGCAAAGTTTCATCACTCTTGGCCGATATTTGACATGAATCAGGCTCATTTTCCTTTCCTTCGTTAGCTACTTTAGCCTATAACCATAGCCTCTCATTCCTTCTATGTGAGTTCACGATTTTGTTTCCTCTTGGAGTGACTTAATTTTGGTTCATCAAAAACTTTCACCTTAGCTATATCAATTGGGGGTGGCCTATAATACTTGACCTTTTGTAACTCCTCTCCTCAATCGTTTATAAACTTTCAATGTAAGTTTATTGCACCCATGTATGAGAGCCATTGGGTGTGGTAGTTGTTCTCTCTTATAGGCCTTCTGATGATTCACTGTATAGCATTTACACCTATGCCATCTTTGGATATAGTCGTTGGTGTTTTGAAGAACTTCATCCCTTTCTTAAGATTGGGAATTTGTATTAGATTTGGAGCTACTCCCTGTAGTTTCTTTGATGTTGTCAACGTTGTTTTTCTTATGGTAATTGAGGAGTTGGTGTCGCTTTCAGTCTTCTCTGTTTCAGACTCCTCACCACTATTGGTGCTTGAGCTTGAGTCATCCCATGTGGACTCAAATTCACTATAACCAATCCCCTCGACATCAGAAGGTAGGGCACAAATCATTCGTAGGGGCACAACCTTAGGGAGCTCCTCACCATCATCAGGTGTAACCCATGTAAATCCTCTAGCTCCCCAACTCCTCCCTCACTATGGATTGTGGGCATAGTTTAGATCATCTTTGGGCTCAATAGCTTGTTTTTTAGCATCTTTGTACATCGGTCTCTTCTCTAGAAGTATTGCAAAGGATGGGTCTCTTCCCTACATTGATCTCTTCCCTACGTCGGCCTCTTCGCTGCAAGTATAGCAGTATTACAAGGGGGTTGAATGGATGGTAGTATCAAATCTCTTGTTGAATATTCCAACACTACCCATTGGATGTACGTGACCTCATGAGGTCTAGTCTAAGAATCGAGTCATCAAATTATAGGTAGACATGGTTTTTGAACCAATCATGGACCATTTTAGCTTCACGCGCATAAATGGTCTTCCTAAGATCATTTCATAAGAATTAGGTTACTTAGAAAAGTCATTTGCGGGCATTCTTGCTTTGGATTTCTTGACTTGTACCATAGATCTTTGGATCCTTTCATGCTCAATGATCCTATGTATGCAATTGCAAATGCCCTGCAATCGTTCCTCCTCTGTTGTGGCCCCAGATATTGATTGGACAATCCCTTCCCAACTTATACAATAAGCTTGTTTAGTACCGAAATCCACAAGAGTCTCTATTGATGTGTCATACTCCCAATCATCATGAGAAGAAGTTAATCCAAGATTTTCAAGCCTAGCTCTTTCCTCAAGGTAGATACAATATTATTTCTTGTGTTGAGAGTGTCAAGCAATACTTGTGCAATCCTATCTTGGGACTCATTTTGGGGATACCAAGCTATTTGGGCTACTAATCATTGTGTTGTGCCACTTGTAAATTCTCTTCTTCCTTTGCTCTAGAAGCCTAGATTAATGCCTCTATAGGATGCATTTCTAATGTTCTACCATCAGGCATAAGCACTTATGCGGGGAGTGGTTCGATAGTCATAGCTGCAAAACAGGTGTAACAGGAGTCCCTACTTGTAATGATTACACTACCCTAGGTGTCTCACTAGAGTTTACCGCAACTTCTTCATCATTTGGTCAGTATGTAGTAAGCTTTAGTTTAGAGATAGCAGTTGAGGCCGAACCTTTGAGGTAGCTAGCTATGCGATCAAAAAGGCTGGTAAAGCTGGCCGAACTGCTAAGGCTTGGTTAGGGTTCTTACTTCTTGGAACTGGGGATCCTTCCATTAACTCGAAATCAAATGAACTATCACTGGCTCCTATTACAGATCCTTATACAATGCTAAGCTGGGTTTTGAAGAACCAAAGGTCCCAAGCATTAGTTGCATAAAAGAATGAATGGTGAGAATACAAATTGACCCTTATCTTGGCCCCAAGCATTCATACCTTGGCCAGCCATACTTAAAATATAGATCCATGGCTATCCAAGGCTGCCTAGTCTTGTGCAAACACTTAATCTAAGCATGCAATATCAATAATTAATCTCATGGCACGCCTTTCATAGACAAGTGACGATTGCACACGTAAAATATATAATATTAGCATTTCTAATGCCAATGGCCAAATGAAGTGACGGCTGCCAATGGATGGCATCGACGCTAGAGAGGTGTTAAATGAGGGTTAATACCTCGCAAGGCCCAAGACCACCAAAGGTGGGTCAAGGCCTAGATAATCTAATTCAAACCGATGCAAAAGTCTGGGGATCCATGCCAACTACTGTGTCCAAAAATTTCATTTCAAGAACTTAGTTCAGCGCCAAGCGTAGGTCAAGAACCATCTCACCAAGGCCCAGAGACCTCCTACCAAAGGGAAAGAGTCCACCCAGAGCTCTTCAGCACACGATACCCATGTATAGTAACTACCCACCATACGGATCCTTATGAAGCATACATCGGCCCACCACACTGAGGCATGGTCCACAGATGGGATACTATCCTCTATGCCTCACTTCCCCACTTATCATACCTCCACCTGCACCAGCTCTGGCTATGGCATGTGTTTGATGCCCAAAATGTTGAGAATAGCCCCATGGAAATAGAGAGGGGGTAACTTTAAGAATTGTACCACCCTCAGCTCCCATGCAAACCAAAAAGGAATAAACCGACCCATATCTGCAAACTTATCACTAAGTTTTATGGGTCAGGAGATCCCATACCTCATCTAGAGATGTTTAACCAGATCTGTGAGGCATTTCGCCATGTAGAAGATCAGGTTAAGGTGAGTGCCTCTGGCCTCAACCTTGATGGTAAAGCGGGACAGTGGTTCTGATCACTAAAAATAAAAGATAAGGCTACCTTTGAAACCTTGAAAGAAGCTTTCAAAGTAGGATATTCGCGATAGGGAACTCGATGGAGACCAGTTGAACAGCTGCATAATGTGGAGTAGAAGGGGGGAGAATCCGTCTAGGACTATATCATCTAGGTGAGATATCTTCATTCTCACTGTAATAACGATAGGGACAAGTTCTTTGATGAAAGACTGATCATTCAATTTCTAGGACTTAAAGATGTAGCCCCCTACATAATTTCCTATATGCTCTTGGACACACCTCCTTTAAGTAATGGTGCAAAAGCATCATGGATTTTGAAGACAATGTTAAGGGAACTCATTCTCAAGAATTGCATGAGGGCACTTCTAAGGCTTCCTTCAAAACCACAAGCACAAAATCTGAAGGGAAGGGGAAGGAATCCTCTTTAGGGGATAACATGTGGAGCAGCTATAGCAGCCAGCAGAGCTGCATTGATGCAGCAAATGATCCAACAATGGATAATAGGTCAAGGCTGACTAGGTTGGGCAACCTCATCTTTATCCAAATAGAGCTAGTGTGGTGCTTGATTTGCCAAGAAAATCACACTAGTACGGAATGTCCACATTTGAGATCCATACCAACTCTCTACTGGCATTTACTGCTAGAGATGGGGCAATCACAAAACATCAAACTCCTACCACCAAAGACCTGCTCAAGCCAAGCCTCCACCGTAGGCCTTGCCGCCTAATCCGAGGCAACCGTTGGCTTTGCTAGCACCAGCACAGCACAATGCACCTCAACCCGGCCATGAAGTGGACCAACGCAAGGAATCCTTATGGTACCTAAAGTACCCCTGTCACCTCCAATCCTTCCCCCAAGTGAAAAAGTTCAGGTAGTATTTTGAAGGAGATGAACTCAATGCAGCACTGCCCCTAGCTTTTAATGAGCTTCAAGTCACCGCCATCCTAGATGGTGGGGCAGGAGTGAGCATTATTACCAAAAGCAATGCTAAGAAAAATGGAAAAGACCTCCTATGGATGACACCACATTGATTGTGAAATAGTTGATGGAGCCAATACAAAGCCCATTGAAAGAAAGGAGGGAGGAGGGACTCATTAATGTGGAGTCTAGACACATTAAACATTGTTTACATGGAGTCTAGACACATTAAACATCGTTTACATGGAGTCTAAGGACATGGGTGAAGGTCAACATGGAAGCTTGCATGAGCAAGGCTTGAATTAATATTGAGTGAAAAATGATCAAAGTAATCAAAGATCAGAAAAGGTACAATATCCTAGGGCTGGTGCCTTTTATATTCCAAAGGCCCCAATATGCCCTACACACGTGTAAATGCCCCTTTAAGCCCCATGTGCCTAGACCCATCCCCCATATGTATGTGCTCACTAAAATCCCTTCATTACACCAATAGGTCTTCTACAGGATTTGAAGGTTAAGATTCTTGGAACAAGTTTTCGACCTAAGTTACATTATACGTTAAACGAGATTCATTTTATATGCGAATAATGTCTATTTTATACGTTTTCCCTCTTTATACATGCATATTATACGGTGACACATCACATATTTTGGGTTATATGTTTAGGCCCTTACATTTCGATCGATAACTTTATCGATCAATATATTATCAATCGATAGTTATCAATCGATATATTATTGATCGATAACTTTATAAATCGATAAAGTTGTCAATCAATATATTATCGATCGAAACAAGTCACTATAAAAATAGTACATCATTCCCAATGTACTATGTACACGACTTTTGATATCTGAAGGCTGTAAGCTAAAAAAAATAAGCACGTCCTTCCAAAGGTAGTGCTTCTAAAATTGGAACACTAAAAATACTTCTAATATAATAAGTTCAAAAATCTTAGATATAGGTTTAGATATATGTGTACTTGTGTTTGAAGTTTACTTTACACTTGTACATATATTTTAGAAAATAAAAATTAGTTTTGTATTTCATTGTGTTCGAAGCTTGCTTCACACTTGAAAGATAAAGTCTTAGGAATGGGATTTATCTTTTATTATGTTTGAAGCTTGCTTCACACTTAGAAGATAAAATTTTAGGTTTAGGCTTTATCTTTTATTATGTTCGAATCTTGCTTCACACTTAAAAGATGATGCAAAATATAGGTAGCAAGTTTTATCCTTTACTGTGTTCAAAGCTTGCTTCACACTTTAAAGAGATTTTTAGAGTTTATGATTTATCTTTTTTGTGTTTCGAAGCTTGCTTCACACTCTAAAGATGAGTATGTTTTATTCTATTCTTTGCATGAAGTGGGATGCTTCAATATTGCATGCTCATGAACGTAAGAGTCATTAATTAGGAGCATGGAAGTTATTATCATGAGGGGCCCATAGTAACCTAGGGTAGCCCCCATGTCTTATCATCACCCTCTTCGGAGGTACCTTCGGTTTTAGTGATGGTGAGAATGTGGAGACTTTGGGCCCATGGGTGCCAGCAGGTCATCTCAAGTGCATTGTTAACCCTTCCTCCGAGCACTCTTACATTCATGGACATGCATATGTGTTGCGACCTCTATATGTTGGGCAAAATGTATATGTAATGGGACCTCTATGTATTTTTACATTGATTTCTCATGCATTACATGGACATTACAAGTAGACTTCTTTCATGTTTATTGTTCAAAACTTGTTTTACAATTAAATTTGTCATGTTTCTAAAGTTAAGTCATCACCTTTCAATTCGTAAATATTAAAAGAGACATGGTCATAAAAGATGTCGCATTGCAAAGTATAGTGGAGGTTGTTGATACACATTCCAACTTCTGCCAGGTCTGGCAAGTCTGGCAAAAGGAGCTAGATGAATTTCCCGTTTCGGGTTAACAAGGTAACCACTAAAAAAGAAGAGTCACCTGACTCCCAATCTGACCCCCAAAAACTTTGTCACTCTGTTCGTAGAATATGAAATAAAAAGTTACCCCATCCTCCCCTTAATCTCTCAACTAGCGGGGGCGACTCTATGGATTCAGACAAGCCATTTGTATCCTGCTTGGCCACCAACTCCAACAAGCACCATTGAAAAAGCTTACTAACTACATGGACATTCATGTCCTTCGCTCTTCTACATTAATGCCAAGCAGGATGCCTGGAAAAAAGAGCACCCGCAAGTCTCCACATGTGGCCCACCAACCCCGATGCTGGCCCATCATGTTCGATTTCATGGGTGAACAGCCTGTCTGGCAGCGTCCCTTCCTCCTCAAGCCTCACATCTAGGCCTAATACAGCAAGGCCCCATGTCACCTCCGCATTAACCCAACCTAGCTCCCCATGTGCAGTCGATGTAGCAGAACCCAAAGCTTCACTTCAGCTTTCCTTGGTTCAATCCCCCACTTCCGGTAGTCCATACACTGAAGAAAGCATACTTTCTTGGATGCACACGTTCTCACTACCAAGTATGATCAGGTGCCTGACCCCACCATCATTGCCACCATCCGCTTCTTCAACCTAATCATCACCCTCTTGACAAAACTCCCTACTTGGCACCACTATCATGAAGGAGCCCAAGGTCTCGTCTTTAACATCAACAAAGGCCCCACACTCAAGCAACTATTTGGCTACTACAAGCACATATAGTGGATGCCCGTCTGGTGCCTCTAGACCTTTGAAGACATGATGAAAACCACCTTTTGGACAAACTGTAAAGCTTTCCACCATTCCCTCCAATACCCCAAATCATGATACAATTTTGTCCACACCTACTCTCTCTCCTACTACCATTGACTTTCTTGCCAGTTTGGATGATGGACCTGAATGAGGGAGGGAGGTTTATTAACCTTAATTGTTAACATTACTCAAAGAGTGATTGCACTTCATGTGTAATTTTATTTTATGCAAAACCTTGCTATGGGATAACCAAGCTTACGAGATGTGTAATGTCAACCACCATGAGCAATAAATCCTAAGTTTACATAGAGCTAGAGAACCAATTTTGGGCCCCCAATTGTTAATGGGCGACTGGCCATTGTAAAAAGAGAGCTCATATATATAATTGACTTATGAAATATGAAAATGATAAAATCCCATTATCACAATTGAGTCTTCTTCTTCTCCCCTCTTGCTCTCTTGTGGCTATGGTGGTAATAAGCTTGTGTGTGTTGATGCATACTTGCTTGCTTAATTGTGTGTATGTGCTTGTAGGTGATGCTTCCCATCTTCCCCCTCTCTCCTATCTCTCTCCCATCTCTCCTATCTCTCTCGCTCTTACACACATGAAGGCATTGAGATAGGAGTTGAGCTTTCTATAGCTCCTTCTCTCATTGCTCTCTACCTAGCTCAAGGAACACTCCACTCGGGTGACACAAGTGGTGGTGGAGTGAGACCCTAGTGGCTTCATATCGAGGAGTTAACCCACTCAGGGTTGGCAAGTGCACATTCCCAAACCGACCCTTGCATCTTCTCTCTTCTCTTCTCTTCTCTTCTTTCTCTCACATCCAAGGAGAATGCTCATCTAGGTAAACAACTATGGAGAAATAAACAGTTTTAGAGGGACAACTCTTTCTTTTTCTAGTGGAGGTAGTGGTAGGAGAAGATTAGGATGAAATTCCTATGCTAAACAAGGTTTTCTAGGCTACATCCTAAGATAGAGGAAGCTCTAATGTTAATAAAATAATAATAATATAAAATCAATAACCCTAATCACTTGTTATGGCTAGCCCCTAAGTGGCTCTAACAATTTCCTAAGCACGCAACCTCCTAATAAGAGCTAGGTTTGCTCTAATACCATGTTAAAACTTACTAAGCTAAGGAGGTTCAAATGCAATTAAAGCTATAATGATAAAACTAATGACTTAATTAAAACTTGATTATTCATGAGAGCAAGAGATATACACATAAAAACCACTTACATTAGAGTCAATCCAAATGCATAATTATATAGCTCTCATAGAGCTTTATCCCACAAGATATGTGCACCTTCACACTACATGTGCGACCTTGTGCTTTCCATGTGCTACCTTTTTTACCATTGACTTCACCTTTTACAAGTGACTATACAAATCAACCTTTAATCTAGGACCCTCAGTCTTTCTTCTTTCTTTATTATTTCCTTACTTATTTCCTTTCTAATATATATGCTCTCCCCCTTGCTCTAAACTTGTTGCACCCTCACACATTGTTATTTCGACACACAAACATATGGCATTGACTATGAGGAGACATTCAACCCAATTGCTAGGATGGTGAAAACCATAAGAGTAATCATCTAAGGGATGGTCTTCACATTAGATGGATGTAAAGAATGCATTTTTTATAGGAGGAAGGTTAAATGGTGAAACCACCAAGATCCAAGATATGAGGATCATGCACACCCAGATTTTGTTTGTAGGTTACGCAAACTTGTATGGCTTGAAGCAAGCACGTAGAGCATGGTCAGAAAATATATGGAGTATCATGGTAGAATGAAGCACATTGAGGTGCATTATCATTTTGAGGGAGAAGATTCTAGTAGCAGGTGATATGGATTTGGTTTATGTCAGCACAGATGATTAAGACATTAGGTATAGAGAAACTTCGTAGGTTTAGAAGCTTACTTCAAGTGCAGGGTATGGAGTTGAGCTCGAGGGGGAGTGTTGAGATATCGAGCCTAGTGTGAATATAGATAACATTCCACGATGACACCTCCACACTTATCATGCTTAGTGAGATTATGGTAAAGATATGCCACCAATGGTTTACAGGCTATGTGATTTGGTTTGCTAGAGTTATAGCATAGTTATAGTGCCACCTCATATAGTCGGGTTTACACTGTGAATCAACTTTGTATGTTCTACTGGGAAAGTACTTTCCCTTATAGTATGTACTCTTATCTTTATGTTATGGTTTTAGAGAGAAGTGAAGAAGATAAAAGAAAATTTAGCCACCATCTCTCTCGTGTGATTGTCTATTCGTGTGTGTGTGTGTGTGTGTGTGTGTGTGTGTGTGTGTGTGTGTGTGTGTGTGTGTGTGTGTGTGTGAAGAAGAAAGCATGCAACAACGAGCTCAAGCTGACCCTCTCCCCTGTATTCTTCTCACATCACTACCAAAACCACGTAGACCACATAGAGAGAAGAAACACACTTCAATCATAGAACCACTACTTTGGTGGAAAAATCAATACTCCACCCTCGTCATTGCTGCCACTATCCAAGTGACAGGTTGCCCTATTTTTTAAGGGCCCCACCCTCGTCAATGCTCCACCCTCGTCATTGCTGCCACTATGCAATGTGACAGGTTGCCCTATTTTTTAAGGGCCCCTATAATAGAAGTAGTTGTTGTGTTGAGGACCGCCAATCCCCAGTTTAGACATTAGATGTTGGCAACGTGTGGTTGAATGGTTAGAAGATTGCTTATGTAAACTTGGCACCATGCCAAGTAGGATGCATGTTAGTGTGGGCTAATTGGCCACACTCGTGGGTTAGAAGGAGATCTTCCCATGACACCTTGTCCTTAGATTGCGGGTCTCGTTTTGGCACCCAGATGAATTCAGAGGGGTCTGGAAACTGTGCATAAATATCAAAGGTCTATGTTATATTCTAATATGATTTTAGTTTGCCAGATGATGTAGTCGATTCGGTCAATTCAAACCACTTGTAAGTGGCCAATATTGGCTGACCTACAATATGACTAACCCTGGGTACTAAGTTTTCCATGATTTGTATAAAGATCACACAAAAAATATACATTTTTATTTTTAAAGAAGTTAAAACTATTGTATGGGAACAAAAATTCCTATATATATCAGTTTTAACCTTTCTTACAACATGATAACTAGATTGGAAAGGTTGGCCAACTCTTTCAAGAAAAGAAAGGACTTGTCAAGATGCTCCCAATCTGAAAATCTATAGCTTTATTGAATTTTGAAATCAAATTAGAAAATCATTAGTTTAGAGTTTGCTATATGACAGGAAGATGGATGCTACTTGCTTACAATACAATCTCAGCAACACATTAGAAGTGAATGCTACTTGCCATTACTTAAATGAGAATCTGTGTGGCACAATGTTTAGGTGGTATGGGTTGATATTAGAGAAGAATGTTATGAGTGGAGTAGAGGGCTAGTAGGTTAGGTGAAAAGGGATAAGTGTTAGATAAGGCATATTTTAACCTTTTGAATAAAAGCAAGTTTTAATCATAGCTTTAGATTTCTAACTCTTACATAGAGCTAGACAAATGAAAGGAAGCTAGGCCATCATGATACACTTCCCTCGATTAATGCGCTTGCACCAAGCTATGGTCTTCTTGACCTCCTGTTCTAATGACTCATGGATGCCAATCCAAGTCTCTTAATGCATGAAATTCTTATTAACGAATTCCAAAAGGCATTGCTCTCTTTGGGCTGTGTGATATAAGGGTGACTGACCCTGTGTAGAGCACACGTCAATCACCATAGCTTGTTCGCTTGCAAGCTCCGTTGTCATCCATCAGTAGTTTCCCATTTGTTGGCTGAACTCCTCCATGCGCTTCTTTGAGGCGCTGAGGAGTGGAGGCATTGTCATGGGCAACTTGAAAGCTTTGCACCAATTATTTGAGGAGTGGCAAACGGTGGAGATCGATGACTCAACCTATTGCATGCAAAGCTATATATGCTTGAGCTTGCATATGCCCAAAACGTGGTCCATTGTGTTCCCCACCATAATGGATGAGAGTGTTTGTGATGGAAAGAACATGTTGTATAACCACCACGGACTTAAAATTTGAGTAGTAGATGCCAGTGAAGGGATGAAGATTTTCTCAAAGGTTGGTGAGTCTGCTATGGAGGAGCAGGTGGTCCCTAATGTTCTAGAGATACCATAGGTATTTGAGTTGAAGATAGGGTCATCAGAAGATGCCAATATGGAGTCTACATGGTTGTTTAATGAAGTAATGGATTGTGAGGAAGAGAGACTCTGCTAGAATTGCCTTTCTATGATGACATATGTGATAATGGTGCTAGCATGGTTCAATAGGTATATGTACATGAATATATGGGTAGTGGTGCGGATAATGATAAGAGTGCTCTTTTAGATGACTCTTTGGAGGGTGTCTATGCTTGGTTCACCACCTCCTCCAAAATGGTATTTTCTAAATTAAATGAGTTATAAGCTTATGTATAGGAATAGGAGGAAGCTAAGTCAAAGTTTCTTGCATGTTTAGATTACAGAGAGTCCATTCTTTTTTGTCGTATTCGTAAAGATGTAAAGGGCATGGTGAGATTGTTCTCCCATGATTTTCACTCAATTTTGTTCAAATAAAAAATTATATATAATTAGGTTAAGGTCTTAGGTTATGTGTTGATGAGAGAGGAAGTGGTTTTCTTTCTTAGGAATAGGAGGAAGCTAAGTCAAAGTTTCTTGCACGTCTAGATTATGGAGTCCATTCTTTTCTTTGAAGCAATTCAACTACCTAAAATCCACGGTCACCACTAGTCCGTAGGCTAACATGGTTTCACATCCGCCCAACCTACAACAAGGTGTTTGAAATCTTGCTCGCTCAAACGGACACTTACCTTTGTAAGAAAGTGCTAGAACATATAAATCGACCTTACCTTGTGCTTAATATCAAATAAGGAAAGTGTAAGGACTTCATTTACATACTTGCTAAAAACTAGTAATAAAAACTATATCATTTTTAAGTTTAGTCGGCCGAGTGTGAAAACTACTCACTTGTATATGAGTCATTTTTTACAATAACCAACACACAATCATTTCCTTGCAAAAAAGAATACTTGTGAGCTCCCTTTCTTCTCTACTTTTGCTTGCTTGTATGCTATTGAATCTTACTTGTGTGATGGATGCATGCTAGGTAGTTTTGTTTGTAGAATTCCTTCTTACATTAGCTGCTGCTTCTTCATTCGAAAGAGAACCACCACGAAAATAAATCTCTTTTTACCTCCATCTAGGCATAGAGAGCCATTCCCCATTCCTTGATCCCATTAATAGGGAATACTCTCATGTGTAATAACGGAGTGAAGATGTGACCAAACAAAAAAAAAAGTTACAATTGCGACTCTAAGGTAAGGCCGAATGACACATGCTTTAGCAAGGTGAAAGTAGGCTAGACTTGAACAATAACATCACTTTTAAAAGAACAATAAGTGGATTTGACGAGCACTCACCAATCAACCGTAGGATTCAAACTAGCAACCCCACGTCGATCCAATCCGCACCCTCAAGGTATACACGTTTCATGCCATGCCTTATGATTGTTACCGCTATAACTAGCTACCAATGGGCTAACGAATAGGTTTGGCAAGCTTCTCTTCAAGGTCTGGGGAGGAACTCTCTCATTAAGGAGCCACATTCCCCGATTATATAGCCCATAATTAAGCTAAAAACTAAGTAAAATGCCCTGCCTCATGCTCCAAGCACAGGATGCAACATTCTCTTGTCTCTTAAAGAGTGGCTCCGGTGGAGAAATTGTTTGCTTTAGGCATTAGAGTCTACAGTTCTACCACACGTGTCATTGTCTATTGGCGCATGCCTCACTCATTGTAGATCTATTTCATGTCTTCCTTATTGAGGTTGCCACACGTGTGGCTTTAAGGAGACTGTAGGTGAAACATAAACTTGCTAATGATCTGAATTGCCAATCGACTGTGAGTTGCAAGACTATGCTTATAGATCTAAATAGAGTGTTTGATACTAAGCTCTATCCACAAATTTGAGTTGGACAAAATCCTCTAATCTTAATCACTATTTAAGTTGATATCACAGCATCTATCAACCACATCACCAACTTGGCGGTGACGCCGCTCATAGGCTACACTGGCTGAAACTCTAAAAACAAAGAAAAGCCTAAAAAGCTATGATACCATTTATTGGTTTACGGTTAGGGTTTATGCATGTGCACCTTATCTAAGATGGATGGAAGATATCCATGGTGTGTGTGTGTGTGTGTGTGTGTGTGTGTGTGTGTGTGGAGAGAGAGAGAGAGAGAGAGAGAGAGAGAGAGAGAGAATGCTCAAAGAGAGAGTCGTCTCAATGATGGTTGATTGATGTAAAGCTTCACCAAGTACAATGCTTTAATAGCCTTAGAGGCTCCTCTAAATGACATCACCGCTTGTGCAAAAAGGTATAATATCTAAATGTTATCCTAACCACTCTAAGAGTGGGTTCACACACTTACCAAGACACACGAGGAAGTGTTCACACATATACAACTCCAAATAACCAACAAATATAATCTTCTTGCCAGACTCCTCATTTTCATTCTTATGTCAACTTGGTCAACCAACCAATCTCTCTCCACATACATGAAGACATTGTCAAGACATTCTATTTTCAAAAGACTCCTTCCCACAACATAAAATACCAAAGACTCCTGGTACATTACTTCATATACTTCAATAAGAATGAAAAGCAAACTACACTTTTAAATCTTGCATACCCACCAATTTGCTTGATCCTAACCATTTTTTAATGTTGGATGCACATACTTCCCTACTACTCTCAGCTTATCCAATTATCATGACCGTCTATGGTTTTGACTCCTAAGCAATGCCTTGTTTTCCTTCAATTGCTATTCCAAAGGAAGCATATATTCTAAAACCAACCTTGTTCAAGATATTTTCATGGTGGTACTACCCTTGATGTGTATGTCAAGGAGTTGTAATCCATATGTTTGCATCTAATCATATACTAGACAACACTTTGATGAGAATCAATCCAAAACAACATTTTTCATGGTTGTAAATAATTGTGTAAACTATTACTTCAGAATGACTTCAACAAGCACTTGCAAATAGTCCATGTAGCCCTAAATACATTGGCCAAGGTTTTTAACAAGTTCATCATTAGTGCCCCCTTCAGCTAAAGCACTTGATACAACCTCACAAGAACCACCAATTTATGATTGAAACACAAATATTGATGTCAATAGCAAGGCAGAGGGAGTAAAACATCAACTAGCACACGCTTGGGAATTGAAATATTTTTGGCCATTGAAACCCTAACATTGTGGTCATTAGCGAGGCAAGGGGAGAAGAACATCTACAACCACACTTCAGAATAACGATCTACCAAGCTGTAGCTATTCAGAGGGCCATAGGTGTTTCTTGGTTTTTAAAAAACCGTGTGAGTCAAAATCATAGCAATTGTCAAATTTTCTGATGAGGAGAGGCAAGGAACTTTATGATTCACATGTTTAATTCAGCAAAACACACAGTATATGGTGCATTACATGAGAAATGAGCATTCTTAGAAATCCCTCGCGCACTGCCTCATGTTACCCTATATGAGAATGCTGTAACCCATTAGTGCTTGGCACAACATCAATCCAGTGTTACGTGCCAGGCAATCAGTTTGTTCTCTTTACAGGAATCTTAATAGATAAAATGTAAACCACGGCACTCTCTGATTAAAAAACAAAAAATATCCTCATTAGTGTGAGTTGATCCTCGTAAATACAAGAGTGAAGAGTTTTGTGGACATGTAAGTATTTATAAAGGCCATGTAAGCAAACAATCAAATTGGCCCATCATATGAAACTATGGCAGGTAATTTGGCCAAATGACCATAACAGTTGGCCAGATAACATGCTAGCTTTCAGCTCACTCCTCACCACCGACCAAGCTCGGACCCCCAAGTCCCAGCAGAAACCATTTTATTTCTCTTATGCATGTACTTTCAAAAACAAGGGCAGCCCTTTGATATACAGCCCTTTGATATGCAGGTCGTTGATCTGGGCAAGAGTAGTCATTATTTTTCCCCAAACTTTTCCTTGAGACTGTCTTGTCGCTGTAGCCACATTATGTGTGCCTGCACAAGCCTTGCATTAGGCATACCAATGTATTATGGAGTTCTATAGTTGGACCTATTTCTTCTCAAAACTTGCCCATTTTTTGCCATCCCCATTCCCTTTCCTGTAGCATTCAGTAACATGCAAAGAAAACACAGGACAACACAATAACAAACCATGTACCAATTTGTCGGTTATAGGTTGGCTTATCATCTGAAATGTTTCAATTTTTTGCCTTCAGACATCCCAACATTCTTCATGAAAGTACAATTACCGTACACTAATGCCACATGCACCAAGTCTACAATTGAGAGTATGCGACATTGTAGAACACTCGTGTCTATGTGCTAGGGTTTGAGAGTAGAGTGTAGTGAAATCAAACAGATGGCACACAAAAGAGTCCTAAAATTATAGTTATGTATTATGTATAAGAAAGAAGTGTTACGACTGTACTTCAAGTACAAGTGACGATTGTGAATGAAGATGTCACTACATAGCCACTCTACTGTAGAGCCTCCTTGGCTAGCCCTTACGCTAGAGAATTTTTCTGTAGACCCCAATCACTGAAGAGTTTGACGAATTCCTTAAGCACATATATATATGCACCCCAAGTGCTGGTCGGCCAACATAAAATGCTATCGGCATGTTATTATTGCCCATGACCAGCATTTAATGCTCGTGGCAAAATCGACTACTGCCCAAACAGCAACTGTACACTGCTGCACACACAGCCCAATGCCTATCGACACTGCCCAATGCCTGTGCACACTGCCCGAGGCTACTGTACACTGCTGCACAGCCCGATGCCTGTCGACACCGCCCAATGCATGTGCACATTGCCCCAAGGCTGTATGTGATACGTGGCACTACCACAGGTAAGGTGTGTTAACATTCTCCCTCCCACTTGCATTGCAGAAGTCCTCAGCTGCCGGTGTCCATATAAAGTGCCCTTTCATAAAAGGAAAAGATCCAAGCAAAGCTCATCCATGGTAGCCAACATCCCAAACACTGTGAGACCACTTTGCGTCCAATGTGAAGGCTCGCATTCCATCCTCGCCACGCGTCAGCACAAAGACCTACAAAGAAACCGACGGATGATCTAGCACTATCCCTTTATCCAACCGTCCATGAAGAAACATTGCAGGCTTCTGAGTTTCTTCTCTTATCCTATGGGAAGAACACTCCACAGAATGGCCTGGAAAAACTCCGCTATCCACTCTTAGCCGCTAATGCATAGACTTAGATCACAATACCTGTGTGCACCAACTCCGATGCACCCTGAAGGAAGAATCAAGAACAGCACTGTTGCACCAAATCTATATCGGCACCTCTATGACTAGACCACCATCTCCATGTGAAACATGCTCCAAGTAGTACCTCTTCTAATATACCGAAGCAAAAACTCCGCCTATTGTCCGTGTTCTTTCCAAGGAATCAATGCACAGTGAAGACACCCACTGGTATATCCTCCCAAGGTGAAGACAAATCTGGTGATATGTCCTCTTGTGGTGCCACCATGACATCAGACATTGATGATATTCCACCCAATGCTAGCGGCAGGTGAGAAGAGTCCTCCTGTACTAGCCCAAAACTAAAGCAACCGCTACTGAAGCCAAAGATTATCTACCTAGTGCAAATGGCAACTGTGAACACTCTTCCTCAGAGACCTAGCTGAAAACTTCCTATGTTCATACATGTGGTCTGATGCAATGAAGCACCCTTGGTGTGTGCTCAACCCAAGAAATGAAAAACAATGAGACATTCACTCATTCTCTGGTTCCGAAGCAGCCTCCTCCGTGAGCTCCTCCTCCAAGGTCCTCAGACAATCCTTCACGATGTGCTTGGGAGTCTCACTTCAAACAAATCGGTCGCTTCGCTCGGAGCTCCTCAGAGAGAATCGTGTCCGTGACACTCCCCCACTCAACCAGTTGTTATCCTCCATTTCTTGACAATCTCCATCTTTGGCAATCTCCTTGGCCTTCTACTGGTCGACTTTATGCTAAGTCTTTGACTTGGAACTCTCCCATGTCTCGAGGATCGTAGCAAGACTAACATCGTCCAAAAAATCACCGGGCTGATGTGCGCGAACATCTGCCTGCAAGAATGATTTCAAACCATCCATGAAATGCTCGACCTGCTCTGATTGTCGCACATTCTTTTATTTATTTTCATAAGCTTTGACTTGAAGCATAGACTTTGGCAATCTGTCCGTGGGAGCATGAGCAAAAGATTCCAAATGTAACATGCAGAAGCTTAGTGGATAGAATCAGTAACTTCAATGTTAAGAATTCAGCAATCTTTCGTGACGATGATAACGCACAAGATAGACAAGTGCAGAAATCGAGAGAGAGAGAGAGAGAGAGAGAGAGAGAGAGAGAGAGAGGAGGGGGGGGGGGGGGGGAGTCCGACACCGTATTGGGTCCCAAATACCCTCTGTAGGGCCCCCACCACGAATGGTGTATTTGCTTTATTAGAATGATGCAATTCTACAAATAGAATCTGGTTCTTGACCTTTCCCCTTCACCTTGGCTGAGAGCTCACCTTGGCTGTCCCAGCCCTTGGAATTCAGCAACCCCTTGTGAATGATCAGATGACTGACTGAAAATCATGCCTATGCTTTTATAGTTCCTAGTGATGCTGGTCAGCTGGCTCATGTATGGGTCGGCCTGCAGCAAATATTCCCACGACTTGCAAAAGTGCCCCTTTTGGGCAGCGCTTTTGACACCTGCTTTCTGGACATGAATTGGTCGCCCTGTTCTGCTGTGTCCAGGCTATATCCAGACCATGCGATGGCCTGACCATGCGATGGCCTGCCCAGGCTGTGCAGCCTTCATGGCTTCAGGCCGATAGGCTGGCCGACTTGGCCTATAACCCCTCTAGGCCTGGCCGACAGCAAGCCCTAGCCTTCCTGGCTAGTGGGCAAAGGCCATGGGCCATCTTGGCCCCCTTGAGTGGCCTAAGGCCTACCCCATGCCCATGTTCAACGATACAACACCCCTTTCTGGGGTAGCCCTAAGGGCTGCCCCCCTTCTACATGCAACTACATGCTTCTAGACAAATGCCTGGCATCTAGTTGCAAACCAAACACTCAAGACACCTAACATCATTCCAGAGGGAGACTCGCAGTACAGATTGGCACTGCTTCATGTGCAGGACAATTCACACCTGCTTTCTGGACATGAATTGGTCGCCCTGTTCTGCTGTGTCCAGGCTATATCCTGACCATGCATTGGCCTGCCCAAACTGTGCAGCTTTCATGGCTTCTGGCCGACAGGCTGGCCGACTTGGCCTATAGCCCCTCTAGGCCTGGCCGACAGCAAGCCCTAGCCTTCGTGGCTAGTGGGCAAAGGCCATGGGCCATCTTGGCCCCCTTGAGTGGCCTAAGGCCTACCCCATGCCCATGTTCAAGGGATACAACACCCCTTTCTGGGGTAGCCCTAAGGGCTGCCCCCCTTCTACATGCAACTACATGCTTCTAGACAAATGCCTAGCATCTAGTTGCAAACCAAACACTCAAGACACCTAACATCATTCCAGAGGGAGACTCGCAGTACAGATTGGCACTGCTTCATGTGCAGGACAATGCACACTTGACCAAAACCATATACTACGGGACTTGTATACCTCACCTTGGACGCTTAGAGTGGAACCCTGGCTGACTCGTCCTGAACTAAGCTCACATGGGACCAGTTTCCACTCCAAGTCCTACACCTGCTATACAGATATGTCCACGTGGCATCCAAGTTAGGGACATACGTGACATCCCCTTCTCCTTAACTTGACGGAAGCTGCATAGCCTCCAGATTGTCCGTCAATAAAGCCAGATAGTCGTCAAAGAATTCTTTGTCAAGCCAAACCGCTTCGTGAGTCCCTCGGTCTTAAAACTTCATGAGGAACTAATTGTCTTTGTCTTCGGCTGGAGCCAAGCTTCAAGCGGTGCAAAAGGATCTTCTCGCAAACTAAAACCGGCCTTCAGAAATCTAATGGGCGGTGAAACAAACACTCGCTTACAAAACACTTCACCACCCATGGGAACCTGGAAAAGTAAAACAAAAGGGGAGCTAGAGTGCTCCTGCAAATAGTACACGGACACCGATTGGCGCCCCAAAACGCAGTGGCGGCCCTTGCAGTATTTCTTTACTTGATCAAATATGAGTACAAAGTACAACTTGTCGAATCCTCTTATCAATAGGATCCCTCGAAGCTTTTCACCCAGGACTTCCAAAAGAAAACTCTCGTTATTATAGCAAAGCATTCCATAGAGAAGACACATCTGTACAACATCTCCCTGCTTGAAAAGGTCTTCTCCATCTCTATCATGGATCTCACAACCCTTTTCCAAACAGTAGTAGGGCTGTACCAATCCACATGTCCTTCCTATAGTAACAGCTTGCATGTAACCTCGAGAAAACTAGAACCGCAAAATCAGAAGAAGAAATTCAGCAACATCGAGCAGCGTCCAAAGACATGTTTTCTTGTAGCCATGTGCGCTGCAGCCACCTATAGCCCATGCGCACAGCAACCGGTAGCCCATGAGTGCAGCAGCTGCCTGGCCTCCCTGTGTGCAGTAGCCCCCTGGCCCCTGTGTGTGCAACAGCCTGCAGCCCATGCGCAGCAGAAGCAGCACCCTGTAGCCTATAGGCAGCAGCGCTCACCGCCTGTAGACTGTGCGCAGCAGTGCCAGCCGCCTGTAGACTGTCCGCAGCAATGCCAGCCGCCTGTAGCCCAAGCGTTGCAGCACCCGCCGCCTGTCTGTAGTCCATGCGCAATAGCCCCTGCACCAAGCGTACCCGCAACAGTGCCAACTCCACATGGCGACCTCTCAAGGGGATGCGCCCGCTGCTCCATGCGCCACCCTCCACTTTTATAAAGAGGCGATCACTTTTCAAAAACACCAAAAGCAATAATAGAAAAACGCATGCCTACAATAATAATTTTTAAGTCATCAAAGGTTATAAAACCTTATAAACTTAAATTCTTTTTGTCCCCTTCACACTTGGGGTTGTCCACACATGGGTTTTCTTTTCAACTCCAAACTGATGCCCTTCACACTGTCCACCATGTCCCAATGCCCACCTGCATACTGTCCAGAGAAAAACACAGGGTCGTAACACAAACCATCACTTCAGCTTCGTGAACTGTAACTATTTGGCCCTCCTAGCTCCATTTCACATGATGAAACCCATACCCAGACACCAGATAGGTGGAAGAAGACATGGAGACAGGGTCCATAAAGTTTGATTAAGAAAAAGCATCATTCTTGGTCAAAAAGCCCAAAAAAAAAAAAGTCAAACAAGGTTGACCGTGAGCCAAGGGCACTATTGGAAAGAGGAGATTAAGCCGGACCAAAAAGCTAAAGGCTGCTTTTTCAAAAACCAACTCCAGAGCCAAAAAGCAAGGCCCTAAAGCTAGAAAAACAAAACAAGAACTTTTGACTAAAGTTGAGTAATATTTTACTATTAAAACGACCAAAAGCTAAGTAAAAGGCAAAAGCAAAGCAAAAGCATCACTTTTTGGCAAAAAGCAAGGCTTCCGCAAGTATAAAAGAAACATGAGCCTCTCTTGAGCATCAAGTTGAAGAAGAACCTCTTCATCGCATTGCCATCTTCGTTGAAGCGTGGAGATAATCTTCTCCATCATCATCTATGAACCAAATCATGGAGTTTTTCATCGCTGCCCGCTGATTTCAGAGCGCCTCCAGCAACTACAGTACCACATCATCATCTATCCGTACTACTATACGGATTCGTACAGCCATATGGACTGTACGGTCAAAAAAATTCAGAAACCCTTAAACTGCTCCAAAACCCTAAAAATTGCTTTTTGAATGTTTTTATCGCCCGAAAACCATTAAAAGAGGTTTTATATCAGTTTTTTTGCCAAAAAAAGCTTTTCCATGGTTTCCTTCATCAACAAGGATATAGGAGTTGTGAAGATTACTCATGGGCTGAGCGAGTGATTTTGGACTTGCATTAGGATCTAGACTTGGACTTGGACTTGGACTTGGACTTGGACTTGGATCTAGACTTGGACTTGGGACTTGGATCTAGACTTGGACTTGGACTTGGACTTGGACTTGGATCTGGACTTGGACTTGGACTTGGACTTGGATTTGGATTTGGATATTAGATTTGGTACTAGCCCGGTGAGAGATACTTGTGGGTCATCCCTGTGTGGTGTGCTCGGCATCAGAAATCTCGTGCCTCAACATCGACATCGACTTGGATATCCTACATCGGCATATCTGTTTGTTTTGTATTGATTGATTGTATTGATCCTGGCCAGTGTGCTCGTGGATTGTTCCTGCATAAATTTATGAAAGGGGGTAGGGCATGTTCCCCGCTGAATGTGGTGTACTATGCAAGATCCCTGTTCCCTTCTATCTCTCCCCTCTCTCTCTATATCTTTATCAATTGGACACATGGTTGAGTTTGTCACTGCATGCCCCGCTGGGCTTACAGTGGTATCAGAGCAAGATTTCTCTTGAAGAAACTTTCTTGGGGTGACAGAGCCATGTCAAGAGCAAAGGGAGACCAAGGGCTTCATGAAGGAAACAACCATGAGGTTGATATAGAAATTCTTGATGGAAACCAAGGTCATTAGAAGAGTACCATGACTTTTAGCACTTCATATGATTTTTCAGAAAATTCCTTGCTTGGAGAAGCAAGAGGGAACAGGACCAAAGAAGGACTCAGATATTTGAAGACTTTATCAAAGAACAAGCCACTGAGGCCGAAGGAGTGGAATCCACCAAAGCTTATCTACGAGCCAAAGGAGCTATCATTGCAGAAGGATCTAGAGCTACCCGTTCTATTTCTTGTGGATAAAACAAGGAGGCTATATCTAGGCAACTTTTTTTCAGATGCAACTTCTTCGGGAAAGGTGAGGGAAAGGAAGGCAAAGGAAATTACATCAACCGGAAAGATGGACTTCAAGCCGGGAGAGAAGAGCATCAAGTTTGATGCTTTTCATGGAAAGCAGGATACCCAGAAAGCTTTATCCTTTGTCAAGCAATTTGATGCTTCTTTTGGAGATGACAACTACTCCGAGAAGTTAAAGCTTCGCATGGTTCGTATGCATTTGAAGGATGCCGCCTTGAATTGGTGGCTAAAAGTAATACAAGAAGAGACCGAGCCGAAGACGTGGAGAAACTTCAAGACTTTGTTCAACAAGAAGTTTTTATCCGCAAACTTTGAAGCTAATGTGCAAAAGAAATGGGATGAGGTAAAGCAGAAAGTTGGTGAGAATGTGGCATCATATCTTAACAACTTTTCAGTAGTCTTTTTTTGAAGTTTACTTCTTATACCCCCATTCCATCACTAATGGAAATGCGTAAGTTTGTCAATGGATTGCAGCCTAAGCTTATGCAAGCAGTTTACATGGCGGAACCAAAGACATTAGAAGAAGCTTCAGACAAGGCTTTGCAAAGCCGAGGCCTTGTACATGCCTTGGATGGACGGCAAGACAAAGAACGACAATCGGAATCCATCTCAAAAGAAAAAGTTTAAAGACCGATCCCCATCAAGAAGCTAATTCTCTCAAGAACAAGGATGGGAGTGGAGACAAACCCCCACTCTTTCGAAGAAGATTATCCCTCGAGCAACATGAAGAATATGCCAAAGAAGGGAAGTGTTTCAATGTGGAAACAAGGGACATATGGTTGCAAATTGTCCTGTCAAGCCAAAGCAAGAAACCAGAGAAATCGGAAGATCATCAAATTGACATCATGCCAAGAAGCTCAACAAAAGGAGATTATGAAGCAAATGACCGAGCTATTGGAAAAGGGTTTGATTATACCTAGCTCATCATCTTTTTGCTCCCCAGTCCCCAGTCTTATTGGTTCAAAAAAAGGATGGTTCTTGGCATATGTGTAATGATTACAAGGCTCTTGACAAGATTACTGTGAAGAACAAGTTTCCTATTCCTAGGATTGACGATATCTTGGATAGATTGGATGGAGCCACTATCTTTAGCAAGATTGACTTGAAGAGTGGCTACCATCAAGTCAAGATTATTCCAGAAAACATTCACAAGACCGCATTTAGGACTACTTTTGGACTCTGAGTATTTGGTGATGCCTTTTGGTCTTACCAATGCTCTGGCTACATTCAACCGAATGATGGAAAGAATATTTCGAGAACATGGAAAGTTTGCAACTACTTTCTTTGATAACATTATTGTGCATTCAAAGAATGAGAACGAGCATCGAAAGCATTTGGATATGGTATTTCAAGAACTCCGCAAGCACAAGTTATATGTGGATGGCAAGAAGCGTGAGTATTTGGTGATGCCTTTTGGTCTTACCAATGCTCTAGCTACATTCAACCGAATGATGGAAAGAATATTTCGAGAACATGGAAAGTTTGCAGCTACTTTCTTTGATAACATTATTGTGCATTCAAAGAATGAGAACGAGCATCGAAAGCATTTGGATATGGTATTTCAAGAACTCCGCAAGCACAAGTTATATGTGGATGGCAAGAAGCGTGAGTTATATGTGGATGGCAAGAAGCGTGAGTATTTGGTGATGCCTTTTGGTCTTACCAATGCTCTAGCTACATTCAACCGAATGATGGAAAGAATATTTCGAGAACATGGAAAGTTTGCAGCTACTTTCTTTGATAACATTATTGTGCATTCAAAGAATGAGAACGAGCATCGAAAGCATTTGGATATGGTATTTCAAGAACTCCGCAAGCACAAGTTGTATGTGGATGGCAAGAAGCGTGAGTTCTTTTGGCAAAAATTCACTACTTGGGCCTTATAGTGTCCAAGGAAGGGGTCGGGATGGATCCAGACAAGGTCAAGGCTATTATGGAATGGCCAGAGTTGACTAGTGTGCATGCAATTCAAAGTTTCCTTGGCTTATGCTCTTACTATAGGAAGTTCATCAAGTGGTTTGTTGTTGTAACAAGTCCACTACATGATTTGACGAAGAAAGCCGTGGGATTTCGGTGGGCCAAAGCTAAAAAAGAATCTTTTGAAGCATTGAGACTTTATGCTAGCAAAGGATCAATGTTGGTTATTCCATACCTTTTTGTGGTTGAACGTGATGAGATTGCATTGGAGCAATCTTGAACCCAAGCAGGCCATGTTTTGGCCTATGAATGTCAAAGACAACAAGGTAGCAAATGCATTATCTCGGAGACCCCTGAGCCATGTAGTTTCTATGGGTTACCATATGAATTTCACTTTGATGAAGGATCCTTATGCTACCAAAGAGAATTTCAAATATATTTTGGAACAGATTGCAGAATAGAAATTTGGTGACTTTTTATGTCATCAAGTAGGGTTTTCTTATCATGCAAACCTAGGTTATGTGTGACACAAGGAATTGAGGCCCAAGGTAATGGAAGAGTGCCATGCTCCTTTCTACATGGGACATAGAGACACCTTGACTACACTTCAAGCTTTGGAGAGCTACCTTTTATTGGCCTAGTATGAGAAAGACATTGAGCTTTATGATTTGAGATTGTTTGGTTTGTCAGAAGGTCAAGTTTGATCGACAAACACCTGCAGGATTACTGCACCCATTGAATGTTCTATGAGAGAGTATTGCTATGGATTTTATCTTTGGTTTGCCAAAGTCAGGGAATGATGGTACGTGGACCTTTTCAGGTTACCAAGAACATCAATAGTGTATGCTATCGATTGGACCGTTCAGATCATTGGAGAATATATAATGCCTTCCAAGACAGTTTATTGAAACCATGTACAGGTTACCCCCAGAGGAACTTGTTTTGAAGGATCCACCAGAGGTGAAAGAGCCAAAACAAATTGAGTTTCATTCTGTGAGAAAAAGAGGAAAGACAGTGGTTAGAAAGTTTCTCTTGGACTTTGAGAATGTCCAAATGTATTTGAAGTACAGATATGGACGTCTTGCGATCAAGACAAATTTAAGAGAGAGGGATTGTGCCTCTAGCCCTCTTCATTGTATATATATTGGACTAGAATTGATCATTATTCTACTTGGACATGCTCTAGTTGGGAGGCAATGATGCCAGATAGCCCAAGGAGCAAGATTTGTATATGGGTGGCAACGATGCCAGATGACCGATTGGACGGCAACAATGCCAAACATCTTGGATTTCGTAGTCGGACGGTCATTCCAACCAGATGGCCTAGTTGACTATATTGGATTACGCAATTGGGTGGTCATTCCAACCAGATGGCCCAGATGACTGTATTGGGTTTTGCAATCGGGCGGTCATTGCGACCAGATGGCCCAGCTGACTGGATTGGATTTCGCAATCGGGCGGTCATTGCCACCAGTGTTGGGGTAAAGGCGTTATGCCCACCCTTATAGTGTGTACAAGCCCATAAGTTATAGTACATAGTACACTTAGTACTTTTAATGTACTAAGTGCACTATGTGTACTAGTGCAATATACATGTGTGATAGGGGAGTCACACACTCATGCCTCATGAGTTGACTTATCCCCACAACTCTCTCTCTCTCTCTCTCTCCCTTGTTGTTTCTCTGTGTATGTCTCCCACATAACCTAACCCTAATTCCTTCTCTCATCAACTGGTACCAGAGCGAGTAAGATACGCAGGCGCTAGGCTAACACAGCTTGAGCGAGTAAGATACGCAGGCGCTAGGCGACGTAGCACTACACAGCGAGTGGCGCTAGGCTTGAGCGAAGGCAAACACAAGCGAATTGGCTGGCGGGCGTTGAATTATTAGCGAAGGCAGGCAAACTCGACACAGCGCTGGCCCTTCAGCGTGAGCAGCGAGCGGATACACAGGCGACACACCATTGCCCGTCAACAGCAGGCGCTTGTAAGTCTGGCCGAGAACACCTGTTGCGGTATCCGAGACTCGCAGAAAGTCTCAACTGGTGATCTTGGCGGCCCCGTCAAACACGTCACGGTCCGCCTCTCTCGTTTTCGCCCACCCGCCAAGGCACGCTTCAACGTTCATATATCGCCCTTCCTTTCCCCGCTCCTTAAATACGGCTAAGTTTGCCCACCGCAAATGTATTCAGCACTGGTGCAATGAGAAAGGTGACACGATATGCGAAATTTGCCACCAGGCTTACAGGAGTGGTTACAGTGCCCCTCAACGACAACCACAATCAGAAAGTGTCTCTGTAGACCTCGGAGCAAGTCACTCCTGGAGCTACCCGTAGCAACATCAGCAAGAAGCCTCCCTCCCTTTTCTGCAACAGCATCAAATTTTCTGCAGCAGCATCACCACCCCCCTTTCCTGCAACAAAAAATCAGAAATTACAAGGTATTTTCCTCAATTTTTTTTTTGGGATTTGCAATTGAGCAAGTACAATCAACAATTGAGCAGATACAGGTGTCGAATTGCTCAATTTTGAGCAAAATTGGCAAAATTGGGTGACATTGGTCACAATCAGGATCAATTTGCAGGAAATTGGTCACAATCAGGATCAATTTGCAGGAAATTGGTCACAATCAGGATCAATTTGCAGGAAATTGGATGTTGAAATTTGGGGCTTTTGATGTAATTGTGCAATTAAGCACTCATACATGCTGTATGTTTGAAAAATCGCACATTTGAGCAAAATTGCAACAAATTGCAGCAAATTGCAGTGCAAATCAAGGGGCTTTTGTGCCGATTTGGTTGATTTGCATGCAGGCAATCGCATTTGATGCTGTGGATAATGTGCTGATGCCTTACAAGCACTCAATGTGCCTGTAAATCAAGGGGCTTTCATGTATTTGATGTATATGTGGCCAGGGGGAAGCATCGTGAACACTCTGGATGCCTTCATGTGCGTCAATGTACCATGTATGATCAGAAATCGATCTTAAATCAAGGGGCTTTTCAAGTTTGTATGCTTGTTGAGCTTGGCAAAGCAGCAGGCAAGACATTTATGCCTTGAATCCTCAAAAATCAGCTTGCAGTCAAGGGGCTTTTGCCCAATTTCTGTTCGGGACTGTTGTATGCAGTGTACGGGACTATAAAAGTCTGATTTTCACTCATTTGGACAGCCAGGAGAGCATTTATTGCTACTGTACCTGCTGGTACAGATTTGGCACAGCTTTGTGCAAGTTTTGGCATGGCTGTACACTGTTTTGAGTGACCAAAAGGTTCAATTTCAGCTGCTGTACTTGCCGGTACAGGTTTGGTACATCATTGGTGAGCACTTGGTACTGCTGTACAGTACTTTGGAAGGGCAACAGAGCACATTTAAGGTGCTGTCCAAAATCTGCAGCAACCAGATTTTGGTGATTTCATCACATAAGGTGGGAGAAAAGTAGCATTTGTGCTTCCGCAGTGGGAGATAAAACTTTGGGAGAAAAACTGTGAGCACTTTGTGTGCTTTTGGTGCAGTGTTTGCACATTTTGCAGGGAGTCAGGCATTGACAGGTTGCATTTTGCTATGGCAACCGCAGGTGAGAGCTCTTCATTGCTTCACATCAAGAAGCTTGAAGGCTCGCATAACTATGATATTTGGCAAACCCAGTGCTACAATGTGTTGCTCCAGAAAAAGCAGCACAAGCCTATCAAAGAAAGGGGTGTAATGCCCGCTTCTCTTACTGCTGAAGAGTGGGAAGATATGGATGAGCTGGCAAGATCTACTATCATGTTGTCTGTGTCAGACTCATTACTTTTCAGCATTCGTGAAGAGAAGACAGCTTGGGGAATGTGGCAGAGATTGCAGGACTTGTATGCCCAACAAAGTGCCTCAAGCAAAGTGTATTGGGGAAGATATGGATGAGCTGGCAAGATCTACTATCATGTTGTCTATGTCAAACTCATTACTTTTCAGCATTCGTGAAGAGAAGACAGCTTGGGGAATGTGGCAGAGATTGCAGGACTTGTATGCCCAACAAAGTGCCTCAAGCAAAGTGTATTGGTTGAAGAAACTCATAGGTCTTCAGATGAAGGAAGGGGCGTCTATGACAGCCCATCTAAATGAGTTTAATGGTATTGTCAGCCAGGTCATTAATCAAAAGTTGGCAATGGACGATGAGTTCAAAGCCACTTTTCTGTTATGCACTTTGCCAGAGAATTGGGACACATTCAGGACAGCCACTAGCAATTCGAATGCTATGCTGTCATATGCAGATGTTGAGGGTGCTCTTCTTCAAGAAGAGATGAACAGGAAAAACAACTCTGTTGGAAAGTCCAATGCAATGAATGCACGTGGGAGATCCCAGCAAAGGGGAAAAAGCCAAGAAAGGGGAAGGAGCAAGTCTCGCTCCAAAAAGGATTTGGAATGCCATTATTGTGGCAAGAAGGGACACATTAAAAAGCAATGCTACAAATGGAAAAATGATCAAAAGGAAAAGGGAAAAGGCAAAGACAAAGAGAAAGATGAAGCCAAAGATGTAAAGCCAAGGGGCAAAAGTGGAGTCAAGATCGAAGAAATCAATGTGTCACATGCAGGTGGCAGTGAGGATGAGGTCCTATTTACTTCTTCACTTGATGCCCATTCACTTCTTACAGGTGGTCATGGTATGCACTCATGGATCATTGATTCAGGTGCCTCCTTTCATGTCACAGGTTGCAGAGACTTGTTTGTCAGGTATACTGCTGGCAATGAAGGAGTGGTTTACTTAGGTGATAACCATGCATGCAAGATTCTTGGCAGAGGTGATGTGAGGCTTGTGTTTTCAGATGGCTCACAGCTTATGCTCCATGATGTCAGGCATGTGCCTGAGATCAAGAAGAATCTGCTTTCTACTGGACAGCTTGATGATGCTGATTATGTTACCACATTTGGTAGTGGAAAGTGGAAAATTAGTAAGGGCTCACTGGTTGTTGCCAGAGGCTCTAAGGTGGACACTCTTTACTTTATGCATGCAGGTGTTTGTCACCATGCTAATGTAAATGCAACCGAGCTGCCGGAAATTTCTATGTGGCATAGCCGGTTGGGACACATGAGTGTCAAGGGAATGGAGCAATTGTCTCGTTTGGGTTACTTGCCTTCTCTAAAGTTTTCAAGTTTTCAGTTTTGTGAGCATTGTATATATGGTAGGCAAATACAGTGCCCCCACAAGAAAGCTCTTGGACAGAAAGATGCTCAGTTAGAGCTTGTGCATACAGATGTATGTGAGATGCCTCAGCTTTCTTTGGGAGGGGCAAAATACTTTGTGTCTTTTATAGATGATGCCACACGCAAGGTGTGGGTCTATCCTCTTCGTTTGAAGAGTGATACATTCTCAGTGTTTCAGAAGTTTGTTGCTCTTGTTGAGAACCAAACTGGCAAAACACTGAAGGCTTTGCGTTCCGACAATGGTGGAGAGTACATGTCCAAACAGTTTCAGGACTTTTGTGATGCTAAAGGCATCAAGAGGGAGCTCTCTACTCCTTATGATCCTCCACAAAACGGGACAGCAGAGAGGATGAACAGGACCATTCAGGAGAAGGTCCGTTCTATGTTGTCACATGCTGCATTACCTCATGGTTTTTGGGCTGAAGCTGTTATGACAGCCGTTCACCTTATAAATAGGTCACCTAACACGAGGCTTGGTGGGAAAGTGCCAGAAGAGGTATGGACAGGGAAGCCTCCGTCATACAAGCACTTGAGAGTGTTTGGTTGCGTTGCATACGTGCACATACGCAGGGAAATGCGCACCAAACTTGATCCTAAGTCTCACAAATGCATATTCCTAGGATATGGTGACAGAGGTGAAATGGGGTATAGACTTTGGGATCCCATGAATAGAAAGATCATACGCAGCAATGATGTCATTTTTGATGAAACATGCATGTATAAGGAGCCTGCAAGGCAACAGGAGCCTGGCAGAGTCATCTTTGATGATGATGGACATCATGGACAACAACAAAGGGCTGTAAATCAGCCATTACAGCAGGAAAACCAGCCCTTAAATGGTGCTGAAAATGGTCCAAATGGACAGCCAGAGATGGCAGAAGATATCCCTATGGATATACCACAGTTAGAGGATATACCAGGCATGATATTTCAGCCTTATGGCATGGAACAGGAGCCACCAATGGGTGATATGCAGGCTGGACAGCAACCTGCAAATGATGGTCATTGGGTACGGAGGTCCACTAGACCCTCCAGAGCCCCTGACAGGTTTGTTCCAGGGGTTGACTATTTGATGCTTACTGACTGTGGGGAGCCCTCATGTTATAAAGAGGCTTTACAGAGGGCAGACAAGGCTCTATGGGAGCGTGCCATGAAGTCAGAGATGGATTCTCTGCATAAAAATGGAACTTGGAAGTTGGTGCATTTGCCTACAGGCAAGAAGGTTTTGCCATGCAAATGGGTTTACAGGCTCAAAGTTGCACCAGATGCAAAGCCAAGATACAAAGCCAGGTTAGTGGCTAAGGGCTTCAAGCAGGAATATGGTGTGGACTTTGAGGAGATCTTCTCTCCAGTGGTCAAAATGACCACACTTAGAGCTGTGTTAGCTTTGGTTGCGCATGATGATCTGGACTTGATTCAGATGGATGTGAAGACTGCTTTTCTTCACGGTGATCTCCATGAGGAGATATATATGCAGCAGCCAGAGGGTTATGCAGTAAGTGGAAAGGAGAAGCTTGTATGCAAGCTGAAAAAGAGTCTTTATGGGCTCAAACAGGCACCAAGGGAATGGTATCATAAATTTGATACATTCATGAAATCACAGAAATTCAGGAGAAGTGACATAGATCACTGCTTGTACACCAAGAAAGCTTTGGATGGCAGTCTATTGATTCTCATCTTGTATGTTGATGATATGTTGATTGCCGGGAAATCTCCTAAGGAGATGGATACCTTGAAGCAGAGGCTGCATCAAACCTTTGATATGAAGGATTTGGGTGATGCAAATCACATCTTGGGTATGCAGATACTTCGGGACAGAAATCAGCATGTGTTGTATTTGTCTCAGAAGGAATACATTGGCAAAGTCTTGCAGAGGTTCAATATGGACGGGGGGAAGAAGAATAGTACTCCTTTGCCTCCATATGTGAAACCCAGTGCTATGGACAGCCCACAGTCAGATAGAGACAGGGCTGATATGGCCAAGATTCCGTATGCTTCAGCTTGTGGCAGTCTCATGTATGCCATGGTTGCTACTAGGCCGGACATTGCATTTGCAGTGGGAGTGGTTTCTAGATACATGGCCAACCCTGGCAAGAAGCATTGGGAAGCAGTGAAAGGTGTCATGAGATACCTGAAGGGCACACAGGATTTGTGCATTTGTTTTGGCAAACAGGATGCATTAGAGCATGGTTACACGGATTCGGATTATGCCGGTCATCCAGATAACCGGAAGTCTACTACCGGTTATGTGTTTACATTCACAGGAGGTGCTGTGTCATAGATATCCAGGATGCAGAAGTGCACTGCCTTATCTACTACAGAGGCCGAGTATATTGCAGCCACAGAGGCTTGCAAGGAGGCATTATGGCTATCTCAGTTAGTGGTCGATTTGGGCTATACAGGGGATATTCCATTGTTGCATTGTGACAGTCAGAGTGCCATCCAGTTGGCAAAGAACCCTGTCTTTCATGCAAAGACGAAGCATGTGGATGTGAAGTATCACTTCATCAGAGAGGTGATAGAGAACAAGCAAATTCAGCTTGTTAAGATTCATACGGATGACAACCCGGCTGATCTGTTGACGAAGAGTTTGCCTCCGGAGCGGTTTGCTCATTGCAGACACTTGATGGGCATTGGATGAGGCCATTTTCAGCCTTGATATGGCCTTGTATATTATCATGTACATGCTGATTTTTCTTTTCCTTTACTGAAGGGCACTTTGCCTTTAAGTGGGAGGTTGTTGGGGTAAAGGCGTTATGCCCACCCGTATAGTGTGTACAAGCCCATAAGTTATAGTACATAGTACACTTAGTACTTTTAATGTACTAAGTGCACTATGTGTACTAGTGCAATATACATGTGTGATAGGGGAGTCACACACTCATGCCTCATGAGTTGACTTATCCCCACAACTCTCTCTCTCTCTCTCTCCCTTGTTGTTTCTCTGTGTATGTCTCCCACATAACCTAACCCTAATTCCTTCTCTCATCAACCAGATGGCCCATATGACTGTATTGGACTTCATAGTCAGGCGGTCAATGCGACCAGATGGCCCAGATGACTATGGAAGAACTCTCGAGTGGTCCTAGTGACCAGATGGCCTTGAGGATAGTCTGAGCGGTTTCCTCGGGAACCAAATGGCTCAGCACGGTTTCGATGAAACCAGACAAGACAATCTATGAATAGGAGGATCATTACTTGTGCAGTGCATACTGATGTATGTTTGAATTTCTTTGACTTTGTGTGCTGTTTTTGATACATGGACAATGCTTGGATTTATGGCATGTGATAGTCCACTCAGCTCCAGACTACCTTGCTAATGCCTGGAGTACCCAGTAGACGCAAATGATGCATACTTGTTTGTTGACTAGATTGTGTCTAGTTTTTACAAGGTGATTATGCATTTATTTTATCTAACACATGTGACACGCCATGACGAAGTACCATCCAGAACAAAGCTCTTGGTCAAAGAAAAGGCATTGAGATGTTGCCAGATGAGCAGATGACACCACAGATACGGGAAAGACCAGATGCACAAGCTCACCAGATGGGGCCAGTACCTTGAAACATATGGATGTACTTGATGTACCTTGAAGCATATGATGTACTTGATGTACCAGGAACATATGGATATACCACGGACATATGGATGTACTTGGAAGATATGGACATGCTTGGAACACTTGCGGTCCGCAGTTGAGGACAAGAGGGAGGAAATGTAACTATTTGGCCCTCCTAGCTCTATTTCACATGATGAAACCCATACCCGAACACTAGACAGGTGAAAGAACACATGGGGACAGGGTCCATAAGGTTTGATAAAGAAAAAGCACCATTTTTGGTCAAAAAGCAAGAAAAAGCAAAAAGTCAATCAGGGTTGACCGCGAGCTAAGGGCACCATTGGAAAGGGAGACTCAACCAAACCAAAAAGCTAAAAGCTGCTTAGCCCCAAATTTCTGCAAATGAAAGAGGTTCAATTTGCTGATTTTGACCTCAATTTTAAAAACCCCCAAATTGCAATTTTTCAATTTTGCCTCAGATTGAGAAATCCCCCAATTTTCCTTTGAATCTGACCTGCACAGAAGTGTCGGCAAAATCTGCATATTTTCACCACATGCACTGCAGGGTCTGCAAAATGGTAGGTGACCTACACTGAAATGGCTGCAGAATTTTACGTAAGCACAATTTTGCGTAAACTTGTATATTTCTACCTGTAGTACGGTCAGCTGGGAGCGTTGCTGGCCACGAGAGGTACTGGTCGTGCAGAGCAGTAGGTAGACGCTTTTGACGACGGGCAGCAACCAGGCGGAAGTGAAGGTGGAGCACATACAAGGAAATACGTTGACGGGCAGGCGAATACGTTGACGGGCTAGCAGCGAGGAGTTGGAGCTTGAGCGCAGGGTCAACAATCGGGCAGGCGGCCAGGACGGAGCATTGACGCGAACAGCGGACAGAGCTGGAGTCGGAGGCTCGTGCGGAAGACCGAGCGCTGGAGGCGAGAACCGTCTGCTAAGTGGCGGCCGAGACGGAGCAGTGACGAAATGGGCGAACGGAGCAGGGGCGGTTCTGGGCACCAGCCAGAAAGGGAGGCACCGCCCGCTGGCTGAGCGGCGGTGGTGGGCTCCCCACTAGTGCCGCCCGTTTCCGGTGGCCGGACGGTGGAGCGTCGACGGACGGAAGCAAGCAATCCGGCGACGGAAAAACGCAGGCGGCAGACGAAATGGTAGTTTTCGACAGAATTTCGGCGACGGAATTCCACAGTCAGCGGCAGTTTTTTTTGGGACAGAAATCCACAGGCAGCTCCCAGCTCTGATACCAATTGTTGGGTGTTGGACTCACACACTCATACACACAAACCTGCACATTAGGGTTAGGTGCAGGATAGAGAAGCTCACACACAAAAATGAGAGAGAGAGAGAGAGAGAGAGAGAGAGAGAGCCAAAAGTGTGGTATTCACAAAATGCAAGTCAACCCTTGCATGTGTGCCACATCCATATAATATAAAAGTACAAAATATTATATGTTAGAGTGTCCTTTCACACTTGATGTCCAAGGGGAAAAACCACATGGAAAAAAGTGCCCTTGGTTAAGCCCTATTCACACACAGCACTACCATAAGTGAGCATATGCCTACACGAAAGTGCCTGCCCACAAGTCACCAATCTGAGTACCTGTCAAAGAGGAGAGTACAGAGAGTTTGTATATACCATTCTCCATGCTGCCTTCCCAAACAACCTGGCCAGTCTCGCAGTCCCGTAGAGCAACAAAATGCTCCTCAAACTCCACCCGGAAGCCAGTCTTGCACACCTCATCCACTGACAACAGATGAAAACCAAGTGCATGGACATAAAGAACACGAGAGGAATGCTTCCCCCCTCTGCCATCGGGAATGATCTCCATCCGGCCCTCACTGTGTATCGGTATGGTGAAATTGTTGCCAATGAAAATGCGACCTGATTGCCGTTTAAGATCCTAAAAGAAGTCACGAGAGGAAGTCATGTGCCTGGAAGCACCACTATCAAGAATCCATTCCCAAGTATCCTTTGTGGTGAAGCCAATTGCCTCCTCGCTCAAAGAAGATGAAGCATCCATGTCCATCATCTCTAAGTGCACAAAGGCTAGAGTCTTTGGGGCTGAAGCTGAAGAATCAGTACTCTTCCCAGTCCGCTTGAGACACTTCCTCCAATAGTGGCCTTTCTCGCCACAATCATTACAGGTCCTCTCGGCCTTCAATTTCTCTCGGTCTGAGTCGGGCTTCTTCTCAAAAGACTTCTCCGATGAAGCCTTCCCTTTGCCCTTGTTGTTATGACGGCCTTTCGACCGTTGGCCAGCCAAGACCATGGGCACAAGCTCCTCCCATGTGATGGTGCTGAGCCTGCCCCCACTGGTAATCAACGAAGAGTAAAAGGCTGAGTACTGAGAGGGCAAATGTGACAGCAACGTTATGGCCATATCCTCTGGCGATATCTCCTTCCCTGCCTGGAGAACTTCTTGATGAAGAACCTGTAGCTTGTTGATGTGTTCCCGCATCGTGGACGACTTTGCAGGATTCATCAACCGCATCTGAACTTCCAAGGAAATTCTCTTCATGGGTGATACCCTGGTGTAGAGAGAAGCCAAATGCTGCCAAATACCTCTAGCCAACGTCATATGCTTTATATGATTGATCACCTCTGGTGTGCAATTGAGGAAGACGAAAGAACGAACTCTGGCATTGACACGATCCCATAACTGTGCCTGTGCCTCCCGTTCCTTCCGAATAGAGGGTAACTCCCCTTCCTCTAACTCCGACCGTGGAACCCCAACAACAACGAAATCAGCCAAGTCATAAGACTCCAAAACAAATTCCATCATTACCTTCCATACGTCGTAGTTGTTCCCGTCCAACTAACGGTCCACCGGGAACGTGGGGAGTGTCGGGATCTTCACGTGCTTCTTTGCCATCTCAAGCAAATCTTGCGGGGGTTTAACTGAAAAGGGAGGGTGGGTGGGAAAAATGAAGAACTAAACCTGCAAGTGGTTGTCTAGCAACACGACCCGCCTTTTCGCTTGCTTCTCCTCTTCCCGTACGGCCCAAAACAATCCTCCAATCAGCACTACAAACAGCCCCCCTCTTGCTCACACAGTCCTAAAATCTTCCTAGAGCCTAGAACTCTGATACCATGTCAGAATATGCAGCGGAAATGATGACAAGATCTGAAAACTCCAAGAGCAAGTGCACAGCAGAAAAACGCAGAACTGGGAGAGAGAGAGAGAGAGAGAGAGAGAGAGAGAAGCGTGTAACTCTACTATCATACACAAGAAAATCCCGGAATACAATGTGTACTGTGTGGGGGGCAAGGGGCCATTATATATGACCCCAGGCTGCTGGTCGGCCAGCACTAACTCAACCGACAGCAGCCCACGACCTGTCCCAGCCAGTCGGCCAGCAAATGGACTGTCGGCCAATTCTCGTATTACCTTTTGGGTTAACCAATGCTCCAGCCACTTTCCAGCAAATGATGAACGATCTTTTTCGTGAACATTTGGGAAAATTTGTGGTGGTGTTCCTGGATGATATTTTGATTTATAGTCGTACTCTTGAGGATCATGTCAGACACCTCACAATTGTCTTATCTATTTTAAGATAGAATCGACTATATGCTAAGTTGAGTAAATGTAAGTTCTTTATGACCGACATCATTTACTTGGGACACAAGATCACTAGAGATGGATTGAGCATTGACTATGACCGAGTTCAGAAGGTTTTGGACTGGCCTATACCGCGAACAGTGAAACAACTTCGTTCTTTTCTCGGTTTTGTTGTTTTTCTTCGGAAATCTGTACGGGAGTACTCTCAGCTCACACTGCCGATGACCGACTTATTGAAAGGTCGTGGACGTAAGTCAAATCAGCCTATCACTTGGAATAACGATTTGGATATGGCCTTCAGACTTTTGAAAGATAAAGTCAAGGAAGCACCTATCTTAGCATTGCCTGATCCTAGTCGGCCTTATGTTCTTGAAACTGATGCCAGTGACTATGCTATCGGGGCTGCTTTATTTCAAGGTGGTAGACCGGTTGCTTTTGAAAGTAAAAAGCTAGACGACACTCAATCTCGTTGGCCAACCCTTGAGAAGGAGCTTTATGCTGTGATTCATGCTCTCAAGGTTTGGAGACATTATTTATATGGCTCCAGGTTTGTGGTATTGACTGATCATCAGTCAATCAAGTATGTGTGTGATGCGGATGATTTGAGAGGAAGGAAAGCTCGTTGGGCAAAGTTAATGCAAGATTTTGATTTTGAGATCCGTTATCGGAAAGGGTCCATGAATAGTATTGCAGATGCGCTTAGTCGAATTAGAGAGGTGAATACTTTGTCGTTCACCGAGATTTCTACTGGCTTATTTCAGTCATTGAGAGGGCTTTGCAGGATTGATAGTTATTTTGGTCCATTTTGGCAGAAGATCCAGGACGGGAGCTCATTGATTCACCAAGACTCGATGACTGAGCAGTCTACCATTCAGGCTGCAGTCAGTAGGAGGCCAGTGGATGATTCGGAATGGTTTACTGTTCCGTAATGGCAAAATTTGTGTACCACAAATCCCGGACATTAGGTCCAAGATTCTGAGGGAGTGTCACAACGCCCCTTCTGCTGGACACCCTGGGATACACAGGACGTTATCATTAGTGAAACACACTTTTTATTGGCCGAAGATGAAAGGATATGTAGAAGATTATGTTCTCAAGTGTCAGATTTGTTAGGCAAATAAAGCTGAACGCTTTAGACAGGCTGGGTTGTTGCATCCTTTGCAAATCCCAAGTAATAAATGGGAAAGTATTTCCATGGATTTTATTACCGGATTGCCAAGAACACATCAAGGCCACGATTCTATTTGGGTTGTGGTAGATCGCTTGACAAAATTGGCTAGATTTTTACCGACCCGGAAGACTATTACAGCTACGCAATTAGCTCAGCAGTTTATCGAGCAATTGTTTAGACTGTACGGGTTACCGCAGGACATAGTCAGTGATAGGGACTCAAGTTTACGAGTGATTTTTGAAAGCTTGTTTTTGAGAAGTTGGAAACAACTTTGAATTTGAGTTCCTCTGATCATCCTCAATCTGATGGCCAGACTGAAAGAGTGAATCAGATTTTGGAGGATATGCTTCGAGCATATGTATCCAAAAGACAGAGTTCATGGGAGGATTATCTTCCTATGTTAGAATTTGCATATAACAGTACTAAGCATACGAGTATAGGGTTTAGTCCTTTCATGCTTATGTATGGTTTTCAACCTAGATCACCTGTTACAGTAGGATTCTCAGGACTTCAGCATGATGCAGCACATAATTTTTTGCAAGATATGCAGGAAATGTTACTAGTTGCAAAGGAATCTATTAGAAGTGCTCAAGACCGAGACAGGTTTTATTCTAATAGACATCATTCACCGAGAGAGTTCTCTGAAGGAACGATGGTGTATTTGCGAGTTCCGAAAGATTCCGAGACTTTACGGACAGGTAGATCTCCGAAATTATCCCCTAGATACTGTGGCCATTTCGTGTTACACGACGGATTGGTTCAGTTGCATATGAATTGGATTTGCCTTCTCATGTGAAAGTTCATCCTGTATTTCATGTCAGCAGACTTAAGGAAGTACTGGGTGGAGCAGATCAGTTAGTTACTCCTCAAGAAATTATAGATGTCAAGGATATGACATTTGTCCCGCACGAACCTGAAAAGATTCTTGGATTTCGTGAACGAAGATTGCGTAATACGCTTATCACGGAATACAAGATCAAGTGGAAGGATCGTGTTGAGGAGGACGCTACATGGGAGACATTGACTACTCTTCGGAGAGATTACCTTGGCTTTTTAGTGAGCTCAGGAGTGAGCTCTTAGAGGAAGGGGAGTATGTCATGTGCACAGTGTGTATCTACCGTATGCTATACGCATGCAAGACTAGTTTCAAGGCTTGGGGAAGCTTGGAACTAGGCAAGCTGATTGACGAGCTGAGTTAGGGAAATACTAACGAGCGGGCACCCAAGTATGGACGGGCGGACGGCCAAGTGTGAACGCCCGATGACCGGCCAAGCGCCTATAAAAGGGTGGCCAAGGTTAGTTATTGCATTATAGAGAGTCTCGCAAGTTTGTGAGAGCTCTATGGTCTTGGAGCCTGGATCTAGTGCAGACGTGCACCTGCTTAGTGCAGCCGAGGCCGGCAGCAGTCTCGAGGCCCGCGAGGGCAGCTTCGTGGCGGTATGGGACGTCGCGAGGAGAAGATTGGTCGGTACGTCAACCTAGTTAGCTCAGCTCGTGGCTCGGTGGGGACAGCCAAGACTGTGGGCTCGCCCACGGCTGTCATGGTTGGGAGGTGAGTCAAGCCTGCACCCCCTTTGTTGTTTGTTGTTCGTTTGTTTGTAGGATTCGAGTTTCGAACCAAGATCGATCACGAGGGGATCCGTGGGGATTTGACAACGGGTGGACCAATTGGGTGGCCAAATGGTGACACAACCACCCTCCATACGTCCGTTGCAGCCGCCTTCCCGCACTCCAGAGCCACCCCTACATCACCAAGAGAGACTGTCCCACAGAATAGCTGGTACGACCAGGAATGTCGTGATACCCGAGCCCGTCTACATTGAGAGGTGGCGCTAGGATCCACCACTCACCAGCAGCCGCGAGTGATCTTCTGACGTCTCACACAGAGGAAGAAGAGAGCCTACCTAGCCAGGCTTGAGCAAGAGCTATACCAACTATTTCTTGGGAAGGACTGTAAGGAGGCCTAGAGGATCTTCCAAGATCATCACCTGTTGGCTCCGATTACTTCACCGGACACTTGGCACACCTATGCCACCTCTCTCTACCATGCCCCCGAGCAGCCACCTCTCCCCCATCCACCCAAACCTCCTCCCCCACACTTCCTTCTTTCACGTGAGCATGGTGAGAGATGCTATTGACAGGATGCAAACTGGGAGAGCACAGGATCGCATTTCTCGCATGCTAGGGACACGCTAGCCCCTTTATTGTGGTTCACATGTTTAACAGGGCTCTATGTGAGGGCTTCCCCGCCAGCTAGTCATCGAATACTATTGTACCTATCTTAAAAGCAGGTGACCCCATGGACCCTAGCAACTATAGGACTATCATGATTGGTCACACCTTGGCCAAGATTTATGGTTCGATTTTGGAGCATGAGCATAGTAGATGGTCTGAGGAGTAGACTCAGAGCACCAGGGCACGCAGGCTTCCGGAGAGGACACTCCACACACTAGATCATATCTTTACACTACGGGGGATCATTGAGGAGGGGAGAGCTCACGGGCATTGGATATATTGCTACTTTGTGGATTTCCGCAAGGCTTTTGATATCGTCCCATGGGCCAGACTGATGAGGAGACTACAGGATATGGGAGTGCCAGCAGAGATGCTATGGGGGATCATAACACTCTACGAGTCAGTCATAGGCAAATTACGGGCTCCAAGAGGTGACTCAGAGATCATACATAGCACTATCAGGGTGAAGCACGGCTGCCCCTTGTCTCCTACTCTATTTGGTCTATACGTTGATGAGATCTCAGATTACATAGACAAACAGGGAGGACCAGGAGCACATTTAGTAGGAGTCCTGATACCGATCCTCTTGTATGCAAATGATATTGTTCTTATTTTTTATTCACTAGAGGGGCTGCAGAGGCACTTGGATGCATTATTGTCCTTTTGCGATGATCGGGACCTAACTGTGAACCTTGGAAAGACCAAGGTCATGATCTTTAACACCTCCCCACAGTGGATAAGTAGATCTGCAGTGCAATTTACATACAGTGGAGAGCCTCTGGAGTATGTTACCTCATATGTATACCTTTGGATCACTTTTGTTGGACCTCAGTTCTCGATGCGGAAGGCGGCCGGAGCTAGATTGATGAGGGGATATGCAGCCCTTGGCTCGCTAGAGAGGCAATGCTCACGAAGCTTTGGCTATTTGATACTCTAGTTACACCTGCACTACTGTATGGTGCCCCCATCTGGGGTCCCAACTTATACCACAGGAGAAGACAGGAGAGAGCCGGCCGAGACAAATACAGAGGAGGTATATGATGGGTGGAAGCCGATGGAGAGGCCCCTAGTGGCGATGATCTCACACATGAATTAAGCCATCAGTGCCACATGAGATTGTGCGGGCAGAGATGGGGGCTGCACCAATAGTGACAGAAGCTCTATTCCAAACAGTGACATACTGGCACAGGCTATGGGAGCTTCCACTAGATGGATACCCCCGCTAGCCCTGGAGTCCTCGAGACAACTGACACTCAAGGGAGATACAGAATGCTCGTATGCACAGGTAGGCACTTGGTTTGGCATGCACAATGGAGGCACTCTCCCCGTTCCAATACAGCATAGAGGCCCCCGTCTTTTGCTCTCAGCCGCATAGAGAGGAACACGGTTATCAGGAAGGACATTGTCAAACTAGATACTCAAAGGACATGGAGTTCACATAGTCGTCCACTGGGGATGAAGATGGCCTTCTACAGAGATCACCTCCTATGCGTGGCAGAGGATGGCTTCATCATCCGCCCACGCTACATGGACACACACCTATCTTTTGGGGTGAGATGTGCGATCGTCCAGATCCACACCTCGTCCCACCAGCTGAAAGTGGATACTACCAGATATGGGCCCAGGGCGGCCGCACCAGAGGACAGGATATGCCAGCTCTCTCACACAGAGCCCAAGACAGAGGATCATTACATATGTCAATGCCCTGTATACTATGAGATTCAGGGGAGGCCATTGCCTCTTCCGAGCTAGGTTCGGACCACTTTCTAGGATCATGGACTTCCCGAATCAAAGATGCTTGGGACTTTTTCTTCTAGAGCTCTGCAAACACAAGGAGTCCTTAGTGAGATCCATATCAGCTGTACTTCCTCGAGGACCAACACAAAGAGCTCTCACCAACTTCTTCCAAACCAACGCTCCGAGGGCCGATCCACCCACCATACCCGGACCACAAGCTAGTGCACAAGCTCGACTGAGAGGTGTGACACTCGACAGAGCCACTAAGTTATGCAAAGCTCAACGCCCTAAACCCCATGGCCCTCATCCACGGCCACGCCACCACAGGAGGATCCGGGCCATCATCGCAGGACCTTCTCGCGCCAACTCAATTTTACCACCTTGAGCACCATGTCACAACGGCCCATGAGGGATGTATTAGGGTGATATGAGAGCTCTTTGCTCATGTACCTAGATCAGATTTCGTAGTTCTAGATTTTTGTTATCTTTCTTTATTACTATTTTGTACCCAGGATGATGTACCTCATGGATATGATGTAACCTTTTGGTCTCATAGGTCATTGGTCATTTTGGCCTTTTGAAGACGTTAATACAACTCTCTCTCTCTCTCTCTCTCTCTCTCTCTCTCTCTCTCTCGGGGCCGCGCGGGGGGGGGGGGGGGGGGGGGGGGGGGGGGGGGGTGGGTCAAAACTCTCAAAACCTAGAAACGTTTCTTGTGACTACAACCTCCTCAACAAGAGGTTTACTTGCACCCCATAAGACAAGTGGATTTCCCTTTGAGAACCAAACACATCCATGGAATTACACCTTCCTTGGAGCATCACTCAACTTTGTGGGATCCTCACAAAAAGCATCACAAAAGTTAGTAAATCGCTATTGTCCCAAAACCTAGGGCACAACCAAATGGTCGTTGACCCAAGGTCTCCAACCTTCAAGTGCTCAAACTTCTCCTCTCATGTACAATTGAGGCTGACTCTTTGTATACAAGGTACAAGCTTTTACAATGGTTTGGCCATCACGAGAAAGGGCATGTGACAAATCAAGTGCTTTCAAAGCACAAACTAGCTCAAGAATCATCTTGACCAAAATTCCCAATGGTTCACACAACCCCAAGGAATCGCCTTGCTCAAGACACCCAGGAAGATCCATTATCTTCTTGTCCCACAGATCAGTATTGCACCCTGCAGGGTCATCCGAGGCTTGCTATCCACAAGGTATAGGGCATCCCAGTCTAGAGACTTAGGAGCATCAGGAGACCTTACATGCACTAGGTTTCGGCGTCCCATACAACTAGACATATCCCATGTAAAACCTTATGTAACATGCGGAAGAACTGCTTGTCTTAAGCACTGCGCAAAACACAAAGATGAGCAGAGAGAAGAGAGAGATGCTGAAAACAGTGTTTTTTGTATATGTATCAAGATGTACATAGATCCTGGCAAACATGGCCTCCAAAAAGAAAACACCGAAGGCTAAGACCTATCGCACAAAGCCTGGGATCAAATGACTACACAATGAACTGCTCTGGCCTATTTATAGACTCATGGAACTGCCTTTTCCTGTACCCGACTCTTGTCGGCAAGTCCTTGGGACAACAAAACACCCAAAAATTCCATAAACAGAGTGCCTAATGCCTAAAAAGACTCCTAAATCCTAGCTAAAACAGAGGGTTGAGTATGTCCACATCTGTGCGTGTGGACATCTGTGCATGTGACACCTTCGTTAAGTATGGCCACATCTGTGCATGTGACACCTTCACTAAGTACACAAATCTAAGGTGGAAGGGTCAATTTCCCCCAAAGACTGGACCTTGATGCAACCCAACCTTCCACTGGATATCATGGTCAAACCTCCAGATCAACCTAACGCCAAGCCACTTCTATCCGTATAACCAGAGACTAAAGATACTACCATGTCAACAACCTCAGTTTCCCATTCAGGCCATAATCTAGCCATCAGTAAACTGTCAAAATATAAGGTCCCTCACGACCTTGGCTCCTAGAAACAGCTCACCTATCATGTGCATGCACATGGACATGCTTAATCCCAGGCTAATCCCTGGTGGGCAGCAGCTTAAACAGCAATCTAGGGCATAGGTAGGGCACACAAGGACACTAAAATGGATCCCCATGGATCAGAACCAGCCTACCAGGTCGGCCAGGATTGCAAAGCATTCAGGGCTGGTCGGCAGCTTTAATGGCATTTAATGTCCATTGGAGCTGGCCGACAACAGTCGGCCAGCATGATTGGGTGTCCAAAAGCCTGTATAAGGCTTTGCCAAGAATCTTTTCAATCATCTGACACCTCACAAGTGTTAGGTCACAATAGATACATAGGATAGGGTTTTCCACCTTTTTGGGGCATGCCTATGGCTGCCAGAAACATGTACCTTTTTGTACCATATGAATATATAGAAAATACAGCTCTCTCTCTCTCTCTCTTTTCTCTCCATCTCTTCTTTGCATTTTGCATCAAGATGTTCCTATGAAAGGTGTTTAGGGCTGAAAGAAGACAGAGAGCTTCCTCGCATGTAACATTGGTATCAGAGCATCACGCTCAGTAAGGCTAAGCACTGATGGTGTCCCAAAGGAAGGTGCAGTCCAAGGAGAGTAACACAAGACATAAAAGAAGTTCCGAGGTGGTTGGTTGGTGGTGTTTCACAAGACCCAAGGGGAATGGCAGCCCTGTGAGTCGGATGCCACTTGGGGCATACCAGGAAAGGCTTTCAGTTCCAAGGGATGATGATCATCCAAGAGGTGAAGTGAGGATGCCAGACTATATTCAAGAAAAGAAGACCAAAGAAAGTGTTCAGGGACAAGGCATGAAGGGCCAAGGGACAGGTGGAACAAATGCACAGTTCTACACCAGACTTTGCAGTGGAATCAAGGAATGGCAAGGTTTACAGTGAAAAGGTTACCAAGAAGGGAAGTATGACAGGTAGGGGAGACCATATGTGGAGACAAGGGATGATGACAGTCAACTAGGGTCAGAAGTTGGAATCCCGTCATCAAGTTGAGCAAGTTTAGCAGAAGGGGATGTCATGTGCATGCACATGGACATGCTTAATCCCACGCATATCCCTGGTGGGCAGCAGCTTAAACGACAATTTAGGGCATGAGCAGGGCACACCAGAACGAATCCCCATGGATCAAGACCAAGTCGGCCAAGATTGCAAAGCATTCAAGGCTGATCATTAGCTTTAATGGCATATAATGTCCATCGGAGCTGGCTGACAGCAGTCGGCCAGCATGATTGGGTGTTCAAAATCCTATATAAGGCTTTGCCAAGAATTTTTTCAATCATCTGACACCACATAAGTGTTAGGTCAGAGTAGATAGGTAGGATAGGGGTTTCCACCTTTTTGGGGCATGCCTATGGCTACCAGAAACATGTACCTTTTTGTACTATATGAATATACTGAAAATACAGCTCTCTCTCTTCTCTCTTCTCTCCATCTCCTCTTTGTGTTAAGCTTTTAGCTTAATTAAACATGATTAAAATATCTTAATGCTTAAATACTTGGAAACCTATGTTGAAAAGCAAGCCTCTTGGCCTAAATTAGAAGAGCTTGGTGATGGATTTCGTTCCCTCCTCCTTTTGGATGCTTCAAGCCAGCAGGTCTAGCTTTAATACCATTGTAAGCTTTGCAAACATGGAAACCCTAATAGGGTTAGAACTAACCCGCATCGAATCTGAATCAAGGACACCGCGATAGATTGTGGCTAGCGGCTCACCTCCCAACCATAGGCTCCATTCTAGAGCCAGCTAGCCATGCCCTGGCGTCCCACACCACCAATGCACCTACCCACCTATAAGCAACTCTAACCTAAGAGGTCATGCTCATCGAGGCAAAGCTCCTCCATTGTGAGGGATCCTCATAATAATCATAAGTGATTGCCCTCATGGCCTTTTTCCATCGTGGGGTGCGCACAATGTGAAAAGACAAAAACCATTAGATGAAAAGCATAGTGAGTTCCCTAGTTGCATCTTTAATTGCTTGCTTGAATGCTTACTCTCTTTAGAAAGGCTCTAGGTCCTGCAGGCAAAGAGCTTCGTGTTGTTGTGGGAGTGGAACTACCAACACCCCCGAATCCTACTTGGCTCTGTGCATCTTCCTCTAAACTCAACCGTGTTCTCTTTGATGCATCACTTGTATCCTCACTAGCCTGAATATCCTCAGGCAAAGGTCCACAACCGCGTCCTACCAGTTGTTGTCTTTTTCATTCTTGTAGCTCGGCTTTGATGTTTGCAGACACCAGTTTGCATGCACCAACGCCTTCCCCAGTTAAGCCTGTGAAATGGGCCTTTACACGGATTATGGACCCTCCTAAGCAAACCTTGCAAAATTTACATTTCCACTTTTGGGTGCCTGAACCACCATATCTTAATACAAGAGTGACATGGGCCCATATGGCATCCTTAGTGCAAGGCATCTTGACGAAGGCAGGGCAACATTGGCACCCTGGCCTGAAAACTCCCAAATTTCAAAATCTGTGTTTTTTTTGCACAATCGAAGAAAAAAGGCAAAAATCAGCACAACCAACCTGAGAGATGGCAGGGACAGAACTTGAGAAGTGTGGAAGGAGCTGGAAGGGGCTGATTTGTGCAACGCAAGATCTCCTTCAAACACTTTCACAGGCACATGTAGGCGTTTTTTCGAAAAACGAGCTCTCTGGATTTTGAAAAAAGCTTAAATCATACATATTATAGGTGAATGAAACGTGTTTCATTCGTACGAAACGTTTTGTTTCATTCCATACTAAATGAAACGTGTTTCATTTAGTACGAAACGTTTCGTTTCATTCCATACTAAATGAAACGTGTTTCATTGCAACTATGCATGCCCTGGCGTCCCACACCACCAGTGCACCTACCCACCTATAGCAACTCTGACCTAGAGGTCATGCTCGTCCACGCAAAGCTCCTCCATTGCGAGGGATCCTCATTATAATCATAAGTGAGCCAAACTCACTTATACAATAATACCCCTACTATAATTGGCCCTTTGCGTTACTAAGTTTTTAGCTATATATAACCCCGGGCTTCATTTTAACTAACTAAGCCAATCCAGAGCTCATCCTTGCTACCCCTTAGCCCTATCATCTATGGGCAATCCTACTGCCCCAATGCTTGGCTAAGCCCTAACCCTAACCACAGGTTAGCTTATCCCTTGACCCTAGGTTACTTTCACCCTAGTTAACACTAGTCCAGGTCCTAGTTTGGGGCGTAACACAAGCCCACAATTTTGTTGAGGCACAAACAGTTTGCATAAGATTATGTCCCACCTAGACAAGCCACTCACCAAGTGGACACCTTCAAAATGAGAGCAAAATGTGAAATAAAAGGTCCCACTAGAAATTGATCATTTGTTGATTGAGCATATAAGTTCCACTCACCCAACTCAATATTCAAGAAAAGAAGACCAAAGAAAGTGTTCAGGGACAAGGCATGAAGGGCCAAGGGACAGGTGGAACTAATGCACAGATCTACACTAGACTTTGGAGAGTCGAATCAGGGAATGGCAAGGTTTTCAGTGAAAAGGTTGCCAAGAAGGAAAGGATGACAAGTATGGGAGACCATATGTGGAGATAGGGGATTATCCAGGGTCATAAGTTGGAATCTTGTCATCAAGTTGAGCAAGTTTAACAGAAGGGGATGTCATGTGCATGCACATGGACATGCTTTATCCTTGGTGGGCAGGAGCTTAAACGGCAATTTAGGGCAAGAGCAAGGCACAGAAGGACACCAGAACGGATCCCCATGGATCAGAACCAAGTTGGCCAAGATTGCAAAGCATTCAAGGCTGATCAGCATTTAATGTCCATTGGAATCTTGTCATCAAGTTGAGCAAGTTTAACAGAAGGGGATGTCATGTGCATGCACATGGACATGCTTAATCCCAGGCTTATCCCTGGTGGGCAGCAGCTTAAACGGCAATTTAGGGCAAGAGCAAGGCACAGAAGGACACCAGAACGGATCCCCATGGATCAGAACCAAGTTGGCCAGGATTGCAAAGCATTCAAGGCTGATCAGCATTTAATGTCCATTGGAGCTGGCCGACAGCAGTCGGCCAGCATGATTGGGTGTTCAAAATCCTATATAAGGCTTTGCCAAGAATCTTTTCAATCATCTCACACCTCACAAGTGTTAGGTCAGAGTAGATAGGGAGGATAGGATTTTCCACCTTTTTGGTGCATGCCTATGGGCCATGCCTACCAAAAACATGTACCTTTTTGTACTATATGAATAGACTCAAAATATAGCTCTCTCTCTCTCTCTTCTCTCTTCTCTCCATCTCTTCTTTGTGTTAAGCTTTTAGCTTAATTAAACATGATTAAAAAATCTTAATGCTTAAATACTTGGAAACTTATGTTGAAAAGCAAGCTTCTTGCCCTAAATTAGAAGAGCTTAGTGATGGATTTCGTTCTCTCCTCCTATTGGATGCTTCAAGCCAACAGGTCTGGCTTTAATACCAATGTAAGCTTTGCAAACCTGCAAACCCTAATAGGGTTAGAACTAACCCGCCTCGAACCAAAAACCAATCACACCGCGATAGATTGTGGCTAGCGGCTCACCTCCCAGCCACCCACCCACCTGTAGCAACTCTGACCTAGAGGTCATGCTCGTCCAGGCAGAGCTCCTCCACTGCGAGGGATCCTCATAATAATCATAAGTGAGCCAAACTCACTTATACAGTAATAACCCTACTATAATTGGCCCTCTCCTTTACTAAGTTTTTAGCTATATATTAACCCCAGGCTTCCTTTTAACTGACTCTAAGCCAATCCAGAGCTCATCCTTGCAAGCCCTTAGCCCTATCATCTATGGGCGGTCCTATTGCCTTAGCACTTGGCTAAGCCCTAACCCTAACCACGGGTTAGCTTATCCCTTAACCCTAGGTTACTCTCACCCTAGTTAACACTAGTCCAAGTCCAAGTTTGGGATGTAACACCAACCCACAATTTTGTTGAGACACGGATAGTTTGCATAAGATTATGTCCCACCTAGACAAGCCACTTACCAAGTGGACACCTTCAAAATGAGAACAAAATGTACAATAAAAGGTCCCACTAGAAATTGATCATTTGTTGATTGAGCATATAAGTTCCACTCACCAATCTTGACCGTTGTGAAAAGAATGGCCGGTGACGATATTTTTCATGCAGTCACTACTTTTTTGACTACCAAGTTTTTGTGGATGCATTTGAATCCACACTCAGGAAGTTGAGACATGAAACGCTTGACAGCTATGCTCACAACTATGCCCCCACCTTCCTTCTATATTTGAACTCAGGTGGCATATTCAATAATGAGGTTAGACTAACGCCAAGGGTGGTCCTTAATACCGACACTTAAGTTACAAGTCTCTTAATAGTTGTTGATTAATGAGTTGATGCAAAGTATTTGAAGGAAAGGACACTCCCACACCTAGAGTCTATGTAATTGACACGTTGGCTCAAGACAAGGATTTCTAAACATGCATACCCATTGCCACAAAATCTGGTTTGAAATCAGGCCTTGGCTTAGCTCAATCTTAATATCTTGAGGGAGCTCTGGTGGTATTAGACACAACCGCTTCGGTGCTAAGCTTGGTCTGGTGTTTGCCTATTCCTTCCATATGCACTAAAACTATTAATCACTTCTTCTAAAAGGTGCTTGACAACTTTTCCGATAAGATCCTCAACACTACTTAGCTTTGCAAGAAAAGATGGTAATACAACTGTAACTAATCTAGGAGTCTCGCACACAACTATTAATGCAATTAAACACTTATAATAAAGGTACATAGTTCATGTACTTGAAACCACAAGCACACTTAAATACTTAACACCGCACTGGGACCGGAATGGGCTGGCTCCCTCCCTTGGAGTTTATGCCATATTACCAAGAAGTATTTATCTATTACAAGCTTTGGGGGTGCTACATGAGTCTCGTACCAAGTTATCCAAAATACAAAAACAATGTTCCAAAATATCCACAAATCCATAGATGCCTGTAGATCCAAAGATTCCACCAAGCATGGAAGATGTTCACATGGGTGTCTTGTAACATGCATGTGGCAGATAGAAGTGGGGTAGAGTGTGAACAGGACACCGTCACGTCTTTATGCTGAAAGGCAAAAATGATCCAAGATAGTTACAAGAGTCAGGCAGTGCCCTTCAATTCAAATATGACTTTAGCCTCTTCTAAGTTTACCACCACCCAACTGCCTTTTCCAATACATTTTTCAAGACATTTGGTCAAACTCAGTCCAACTAACTTTTAAAAAAGGTCCTACCACAAACTCTGCATTAAGACTTTGTCCCGGACATACTCGAAGACTTATTCATGCACAAAGACACCAATTTTGACTGGTCTATAGTGCCCATCCAGGAACTCATTGAGTCTTTAAATTTGATAACTATCCAAATGTATCAGATTCATGGTAAATTATAGGCATAGAGAGGCAGAATCTTACAAGATAGCACACTTGAAGACAGGAAGACATGAGCCAACGCTCCTTGCATCTTCCCTTCAAGATATTGGCTAGCGTAACATGTGCTAGACTGATAACACTAGCCCACACAAAGGCTCAGAGGACTTGTCTCAAGTCATCTCAGAGATTTGCAGAGAGGAAGCACTAACCAGCCCCAAACTAATGTGGATCGTAGATTGTTCCATGGGCACATAGAGGGTTCACCATTGAAACAAATAAAGCACTTCAAAATACTCTCGTGAAAAACTCAAGAGGGCCGGGTCCCTTTACCTGGAGTGCAGCTGCCCATGCTATGATTAGCGTCCCGGCCAGCATGCGCTTATCCATGACGGGCGTAGAAAGAGAGACGATACAAAGCTTTTTGGGTAACTAATCATAAGTAATTAGTGTAGTTAAAAAGAGCATATTTAAAATTTATTGACTCTTTAAGTAATTAGTGTACGCTTCACTAGTTAAAAAGAGCATATTTAAAATTTATTCACTCTTTAAGACATTTTGTTTTTTTTAGGGTGCTTATTCAATTTATTGGTATACATGCTTAGGGATACTAAGGTTTGAAAGTTAAGCGATAACTTTAGTACCACCTATCAGCATAAAATCGTGTCCTATCTTAAGCACTCTTGATAGAATCCTGAGCTTCGGCCAACATTTCCTGCATATCATGCAAGAAATCCCTCGATGCATCAAGCTCGATGTCCTTTAAGACCGACATCAATAGGTACCCTGGGTTGATACACCCATACATAAGCATGAACGGACTAAAACCAATAGCTGTATGTTTAGAATTATTATAGGCGAATTCTATCATTGAACGATATTTTTCCCAATATGATGATTTTCCAGAGACATATGCATGAAGTATATCCTCTATAATTTGATTCGTACGCTCTGTTTGCCCATCAAATTGCCGAAGTAGGAAAACATAGCATTATAACAGTAAGAACCAGGTATCCATCGGCGATCCGACGTACCCACATCTGCACATAAAATTATCGGCGTCCCGAGTTACCCATATCAACATAAAGAGTCATCAACATCTCGATGAGTCACATATGTTCATCTATAAACCATCAGATTGACTATATAAATCACCTAAAGTACGGAACTAGAGAAAGAAATGCCAACAAAAGAAGAATCCAAATTTTCTTAATTCGAACACAATAAGATAAACTCGTTGAAGAAAAAGATTTCAACAAGAGAATATGCCGATGAGATTACCCTCATCAAAACATGCAGGCTGTATAGATAAAAGAAATTTATCTAGACAATGCCTACATTATAACTTCAAGTGAATTCAAAAAATGAGATTGTCTTTGAATGTTGAGGTCAACATGCTAAGTGATGTAAGCAAAGCAACAATCCTGAGCCCAAATTATCCCATAAGATAATATATGTGAGGGATAACTAGCGTCCCATTAATACCACCCATACATACCTTATTAATTTGAAACTCCCTAGTATGCCGTCTAGGAAATATGAATAAAATCCCGTATATAAAAGGAATAAGATGGCCTTATCCCAGACTTTCACATACTAAAACCTGTGAGACTACATCAAGGAATAACTCTTTCCGAGTACATCATTAGAAAAAAATTTGAATTATTGGCGCCTTTCTAATAAAAACTACCCAATAAACACAATAAAGTTAGGGTTAAAAAATAACTCACCTAGATACATAAGCAACTAGGTATCCAAGTTGAAATATGTACAAGAGTACAAGGAACATAGTCCAAAATTATGTGCAAAAAAACAAAGGCAAATGCTACCTTCAAAGCACATGAAATTATATAAAAGTTCAAAAGATCCTAAAACCATGGATAAAAGCATAGAAGCTCCTCAAATCCATGAAAACCATAGTTGATCATAAAAGTCAATGCATGCCATCTAATGGTCATTAATCATGCCAAAAGAAGCATTAAAACTGGTGGCCAACTCATCAATCCGGAGTATAAGAACGTAGCGTCGTTCAAACAAAACTCCAAAGTAAGCAAGTGAAACACATGTGTGTAGCACTCAATAAAAAACCCCTAGACACAAGTGATCTAGGCAAAACCCGATAAGTCCAAATAAAACGTGGAAAACATCCAATAAAATCCACCAAAACAAACAGATCAAC